>NC_044908.1:67962147-68262147 GCF_001633185.2 Quercus lobata | reverse complement strand
ATGACATCTTAAACAATATCAATGACTCAATTATCTTCTGAATTGCAACTTTTTAGAGAGCAAATAAGTTGTGGAACGTATTCTTTTTGTAGGACATGTCTCATGTTGTTGGAAAAAATAGAAAGGAGCTTCTTGCTATGGCTAAAGGACACAGTGAGGACAAGAAAGGTGTGCAATAATGTTATGATAACTCTTTAATCCTTTTTTTTTTATTTTATTTTTTAAAAATTTATCTTGCTTACATGGTGATATATCATAATTTATGCAGTAGTCATATCACAAGAAATATTATTTTCATATTCTGGATGCTAATAGGGTAGCTGATGCTCTGGCCTATAAAGTTTATAGCCCTAGGCCACACTTTGTTATAAAAATGTGCCTTGTGATAAAAGAAAATTGTAATTAAAGACATGAGAGGTTTATCTGGACCTATGTTCTTTTGGGGGTAAGGGTGGGGTGTTCCGGTTTCCTATTATATATCTTCTGCTAAAGTAAACATCTACTGAATTGGGAGGCAATACATGGTTGTCAATGAATGATTTCCATTTATTTCTTATGATTAGTGGGGCTATGCTATTCATTTGTTGATGTGCAATTTCTGGTGACTGTCACAGGATTTCCTATGATGGGGGAGCTTAATTTGAAGGAAGAATCTCCTTTTTCTCCTTCAAGAGTCAAGTATGGCTATCATTCACGACCATGGTTGTATTATACAATTTAGCTGAGATAACTTCTTATGTGTTTTTTTATTATCAATTTAATCAGAGTTGAAGAATCACATAAAGGTGGTTCCTCTAGCCGCTTATTGTCAAGCTTAAATGCTGGTGAGGCAAATATTTCTGACTAGCTATGTATGATTTATTAAATAATTAATTCAATTACATCATGATATTTAATTCTTTGCATTGTTTTCTTATACTTCAGAAGTGGAATCTGGGGTCCGTTCTAGTAGCTCAAGTTCGGCTGCAACAGCTGCTAACAAGAAGGCATCTAACATGGCCCAAGTTAAGGATGGCCCTGGTGTTATTAAAGTGGAAGGTGAGACAAATATATTATCTACAGATTGCAAATGGTTGTTGGTAGTTATTATTATTATTTTTATTTTTTTGCTCTTGTTTTCCTTTTTGTTAATATATATTTTCTATTAATCTGAGAGTGAACCTCCTTAAAATTGGGGATAATTTTGCCAACTAACCACCTCTCTCTCCCTTACACACACACACACGCACTCCAGTGCAATTACATAATTCCCTTGTAGTTTGGGGGTGGTTTCAAATTAAACTCTTAAATTTTAAAATGTTTCAATTGAAAACATAGATTATTTAAAATTTTCCAATTCGCCCCCTCTAATAGTCAATGTTAACTAAAAGGAACAAAAAATCAAGTAAGTTGCCACATGCTTATCTGGGCACCAAAGGACCTGTAATATGAACATCATATGGAATATTGTTGCCCCCTAAAAAACCTCACAAAATGGTCACGTGTTCATTAGACTGTATTTATTTTTGTGGATTTTTTAAAGTTATTTTGTATGCTATTTTGATGGCAAAATGATATATGTGATTCACATGGATTAATTTCTGGTACCTTGATAGATTATAATTACCATTAATACAAATTTTCGTTACTTTTTGTTAAATAACAACTCACCGAGAAGGCTAAATGAAACAATTGAAAAAATTCATGTTCTAATAAACTTTTTAAAATCTAGAGTTTAATTTGAAATCACCCCCAAACTATAGGAGGAATTATGTATTTCATCCTATTTTATTTTGATGTTGATCTAGCTGAAAGACTTTCTTGAATGAGTGCAATTAATTATACTTTGCATTTTGTTGTTTGTTGGTGTCTGTTACCTTCTATTTTCACTTACTAGAAGGTTGAAAACTTGGTGGTGCATTCATAATCAATATGGTTATGATAAAATAGCTGGTTATTAAATTATGTTCTTTTTATATTGTGTGCAGATCGTCAAGCAGACAGGAGCTTTGGGGGGAAGAGACCGCACTCTTCAGGGAGCGAGGGACCATCTTTAGTTGAGTTGAGTGGTTATAACCATAAAAGACAGGAGTTTGATCCTGAATATGACAATGATGCTGAGCAGTTATTGGCTGAGATGGAATTTAAGGATACAGACACTGAGGATGAACGTGAGCTGAAGTTGCGAGTGCTGCGTATCTATGCAAAGAGGTACTTGGTGACAATAATTTGATCCTAGTAGTGCAATTGGCACCTCCTGGTGTCTCCAACAAAGACATCTAGGATTCAAATACCTCCACCCGTATCAAATTATCAAAATAATTTGATTTCCATATAACTTCACACTTACTGGTACATTCATTTATTTAGCCATATTAAACTTGTAAGACAGCATTAAGTTCAGACCAACTTCTCATTATGGTAAAAAAAAATTAAAATAAAAAAAGAAGAGGAAAATAGGAATTGAGATAATATTGTCATAAATTATGATGAAGACAGGATTACCGTCTGTGTGTGTGATTTCTTGATTCTTCTTCACCTGTTGATGAAAATATTCACTAGTTATCACTATATGAAGATTATGTTTAGGCTTTCATAATATGGTATAAGCTTACTGTATTTAATAGTATATAAATATGTTAAGACTCTCTCTCTCTGCATCATGGTTAACTTAATCTTGTTGGCAGGCTTGATGAGAGGAAGCGTAGGAAGGATTTCATACTAGAAAGAAATTTGCTGTATCCAAATCATTTTGAGAAGGATTTATCGCCTGAAGAGAGGGCAATCTGTCGGCGATATGATGTCTTCATGCGCTTTCATGCCAAGGAAGAGCATGAGGATTTGCTTCAGACTGTTATTTCAGAGCATCGGACCCTGAAAAGAATTCAAGAACTTAAGGTATGATACATGGTTAGCCCCACAGAGGTTGTTTAGACTATGTAAAATAAACACAGTTGTGCCTAAAATATTTTATATGGTAAATACCCATACCATAGATTGTATACCCAACACTTTTTTGTAAAACAAGCATGCCACATGGCTGTTCTTGAAACTTGCCATTCATGATATCATATTTTATACACCCACACATGCACACAAACACATAATATATACTAAATAGGAATGCTTCATTCTGGTATTAAGTATGATGATGCTTTCACTTTGTCAAACTAATGTCATCTTGACATGAATTTTATCATTCAGGAAGCCCGAGCTGCTGGTTGCCGCACTGCAGCTGAGGCTGATAGATACCTTGAACAGAAAAGGAAAAGGGAAGCTGAAGAAAGTGCTCGTAGAGCAAAGGAAAGTGCTCAAGTTGGTCCAAGCAATCAGGCTGGTCCAAATCCTTTCATGGCTTCAGAGTCTGGTGGCAAGGAGTCGAATTCACGACCAGCAGTACAGGCAACTTCAAGCTCCATTAATGATTTGGAGATAACAGGCCTTCATGGGGCAGATTTATTGTCTGAAAGTGTAAGTGTGCCATCTCAATCTTCTAATTCTAAATCCACAAAGAAACATGAGGGTATCCAGTTTGTTTACCATATTCCTAGAAAAAAGTACCACTTGCTACTAAATATCCTTAACGTTGATAGGATGAAAGCTTATTTGGGCTCATTAAACTATGACACAAATAACAGTTTAAGCCTAAAGTTTTCTGTGCACTGTATATGTGTGCATTTTTATTGAACCAATGACTTAAGCAGTCTGCTTCTATGTGTTTACAGGAGAAACGACTCTGCAGTGAGATTCGGCTACCCCCAGCTCTTTATCTCAACATGCAAGAGCTTATGTCAATTGAAATTATCAATGGAAATGTCTCTAAGAAAGCTGATGCCCATCGCTTGTTCAAGCTTGAAACAAGCAAAATTGACAGGGTTTATGACATGCTTGTGAAAAAGGGGATTGCTCAACCATGAAACTATACCATGTTTTCCATTGTTCTTGGTCTTAGTTGTAATTAGCTTCATTTGTATCAATTTTGTCCCCGAAAATAAAAAGCATGGTATATCTTCGTGTGGTCTATTTTGAAATATTAATAGTATAGGTATTCATAAGACATCCAGAATGGTGTATCAATCAAGATGAGTTGAATGAAATTAGAGAAAATAAAACCCCTTTTCTTCACTATATTGTGGCCTCATTGCAAAGTGTAGGTACTACTCATCATGTTTCTGATCCCCTGTCCCATGTTTTTGAGTCGAACTTGTACTGTTGTACCCCATTTCTATCAGAAATAATTGCGAGTGCAAGGGATCAATGTGTGCTCTGGAGTCTGGACCTCTGGGAGGGAAATTGGTGCTTGGCAAATTACACTCAAATACGGATTGTGTGCTCTGAACTCTTGGTCTACTGTCATTGCATGTTACTATGAGATGTATGCATGACTAGACCTTAAGAACATGATTCAGCATTTTATTATTACACAGCCTAGGACAGTTTGGAAATAAAATGTACTTCAACATGGAAATTATCCTACATGCAGGCCCCTTCAACCATCCTAAGTACCTCGTTTGTTCTATCTGTATGCTTACAAAGAAATGATATTTGCCAATTGGTTAATTGGACATTCTCTAACATGGGGTTCAAATCATGGAGGTTGCTGAATTATATAAGCCAATGTTGCAACATTGTGCATAAATAAATATATCACTAAGATTTTGGCTAATTGGTGGAAGCTTAGTTTGAACATATCATTAGTCAAAGTGAATTTGCTTTTGTTCCATGTAGCAAAATATGTGTTGCTGGTACAAGAAATTGTTAAACAGAGAAAGGAATTTTCATTGTTGCACCATTAAAGTGTTTATGACTCAGTTGATTGTGCGTTTGATTGTCGTTGGAGTTTCTCTCAAGTTTGTTTCATAGGTTAGGGAGTGTATAAACTACTTCCCAAATCCCAACGATTTTCAATGGCAGCTTTGTAGGCTACTTTAAACCAGGTGATCCCTTATTCCTGTACAGGTTTGAAGTGGCATTTGAGGTGTTTTCCAGGTTGATGGTGCAGAATGTTAAAGCCTTCAATTTTCACCCTAAAAGTCTAAGGCTCACTCATCTTTGTTTTGCTAATGACCTGATGGTGTACCTGGTGCTGAATTGCCATCCATAAGCTTGATATATGAAGTGATTAAGGAGTTCAAGAATCTGTTTGGACTTTGTGCAACTTCACTGAACTAATGGTGTACCTGGTGCTGAATTGCCATCCATAAGCTTGATATATGAAGGGACTAAGGAGTTCAAGAATCTGTTTGGACTTTGTGCAACTTCACTGAAGAGTGAAGTTTTCTTGTTATTGCTCCTTTATTTGGTTGTTGTTAGACTCCTTGAACAGAAACTTAGCAGTTTTTATGGAAGAGTAAAGATAGTTAACTTTTTGTGCGAAACTAACATGGAATGTATGCACACCTAAAAAGGTAAAAAAAAGAAGGTGGATTAGGTTTAAAAGGACTAGAAGAGTGGGAATATAATTGGAATTCTTATAATTGGATAAATAATGAAATATAATTGGAATTCTTATATATTCTTTGTGTGGCTTGGATAAACAATCTTTTAAAGGAAGGAAAAACTTATTTAATAAATGGTGCAAATACCTTAAAACAGTAAATGGGGTTGGAGGAAACCTCTAAAACTTCAAGGCCAAACCTTAGATCTAGGCCACTTAGCTATGGCCTAGGGCCTTAAAATGCGAGTTGCAATAAGTGATTTTTTCCCCAATATGGGTTGTATATTTTTTTTTTCTTTACTCTTAAAATGGTCCAAAATATTGAGTTATGTTAGAGATACAAATTTTACTGTATCAGTTTTATAAATTGATGTGTCATTTATCATATGAAGTAATTCAACTACTTATTTATGATCTTATTATTATTTTTGTTGTTGAATAAGATATTGCATTAACATAGAAAGCAAAAACACAAACAACACAAAACAAACAAAACCACAAGGAAGGGATGGGACTCAACCAACTCCTCCCTTTACAAACTTAGAAACTACATAGAAGGGTGGAGTCCCAAACCTGTCCCAAAAATAAGCCCATTGGACTAGGGAATGAGCTACAAAGTTAGAGTCTTTAAATACAAAACAAGCATTATAGCATACAAAAGAATTTAAATGACTTAGTCTCTAATTACATTAATTATCACATTAGACTTTAATAGCTCATTTTTCCAAATAAAGGAATTGAAATTCAACCCAATCACTATTAAGTGAATTAGTCTTAGTAAAACTAATAATAATAAAGTTCAAATTAAAAAAAAAAAATTTACAATATTAAATTAAATATTATTTAAGTGATTTAAATATAAAATATCTATTTAAATTTTTTGCATTAGACCTCAAATTGTATTGAGTTGACCTCAAACTGTATTGAGATGGCCGGTAAAACTTAGAAATTTGGCACTGACCTTTCTTGAAATATACTGCAAGATCTGGCAGAAACATCTTCCACTAGAATGATTGGTGGTAATCAAATGGAGCTTTATTGGAAATATAGATTTAAAGTAGCATATGAATCTGATGCTGCTAGCAACAAAAATGCAAAGTTGCCTACTGTGCTACATGAGAAAGATTGGGTTTTGGAAGCTTAAGCTTGCAAGATTGGATGATCTAATTTCAATTTAGTGTAAGAGTGGTTACCTGGTAGAAATAGGTTGACAAGCAAAGATTAGAATGATAAAATGGAGATTTATGGGTGATATACTTTATATTTTATGCAGGATCAACTGCCCATCCAGTGCTCTTTTTATAAAAGGCATTAGAAGGCTGTTATGTTTTGGTGCCTCATAAACATCCTTAATTTTCTTCATAACATGTCATGAGATATTATAATACACTAGTGAATTCCTGATGATGTGCGGTGCAACTTATTATTAGTTTTCTCCAATATTCTAATAAGTTTGCCAAGAATCTTATAACTTAATTGGTTGGCACCTCAATTTCTAATAGAGACATTCATAATTCAGATCCCCCAACTATTGTTGTATAAAAAAAAATTTCAATAAATTTCCTTGTAAAAAATTGTAATCTTTAGTTATTTTATAAACAAAATAGAAAGACATTAAGAGTAGTGTAGTGATTTGATAACATTATATATGTGTTCATAAATTGAAAATTGCATGATATACTAGTTGATATAAATAAGTATATTTCATGCTTACTAAAAAAATGCATATATCCTTCAATTATTTTTTTAAAAAAATTCTTGATTGTGTAAATTCACAAATATTTAATTAATTCATTAATTTTTTTTTTTTTTTTATGGTTTTTGTGCCAATTGTTATCAAAGCAACTAAACATGAGTAAGAATGTCATATTCTAAATTTATTATTATTATTCTAACTAAAAATTATCTCTTATATATAGAGTTTATAAAAATAATCATATAAATTCATTTAATATAAATAATTAATGCACAACTATAGATAATTAATATATGTATTTAGATATAAATGAAAACTTTGTTGATTTGGAACCCTAAATAAAGAGAACTTTAAGAAATGCACCACATGGCACAACCTTAAACTCTCTAACATGAGGTCTTTGCTTATATATATATACACACACTAACTAAAAACTACCTCTTATATATAGAGTTTATAAAAATAATCATATAATTCATTTAATATAAATAATTAATGCACAACTATAGAGAATTAATATATGCATTTACTCTATTGGCTAATTTAATAAACTAATACTTTGATATAAATGCAAACTTTATTGATTTAGAACCCTAAATAAAGAGATGCGTCATATGGCACAATCTCATACTCTCTAATGTAAGGTCTTTACTTTTATATATATATACACACACACACACACACACACTAATGAAAGTCCCGTGCGTTGCACGGTTTTAGTCATGAATTTTGTATATTGTCTTATTTTGATATTTAAATCATCTGTTGTAAACTTGTAGTGTTGATTTTATTCAAATAGTTATAAGTTATATCACTCACTTAGTTGTAAAACCAACATATGTATCATTCTAATTTACTAATAAATAAAGGCAATACCCTAACTTAATGTAACATTCTAACTTCCTAATAAATAAATATAACACATATATTAATATTACACATGAAAAAAATAATGAATTTAATAATTAAAACATTTGAAAACAAAATTAAGCCAAAATCCCAATTCATTAATGAAAAACTATCTAAATTGCTGATTTTTTTTTTAAGAAAAAAAAAATTGAAAACAAAATTTTTCTATTGTATCTAATTTCATGTTTGTTGAAACTGTATTTTTTCCGCCCTCAATTTGTGTGCCGGACTCCGAAAATTCAAAAATATCATTTTCTCTCCATGGGGCTGCGAGAACATCCAGAATGACGTGGCGCAACCCGTTCTAACACCGGAGCTCCCAAAGTGCATTTTTCAACCAAAATGGCCAAAATGCCCCTAGTCAATCCTAGGTTGACCGAAACTCAAACTAGGTCAAAATCCTCACAAAATAACATTTTTCATGGTTTTATATCAAACCTGAGCTCCTCGGAGATTTTTGGCAACTTTGACCAAGTTTGACCCGGAGTTGACTCCCAATAGGCTTAAAAACCCTAATTTTGACTCGGCTATTAGAATGAGTTAAACGGGTTGAAACCAATGCCATTGCGACGATTATCAAATTTTCAATCCAACAACTATTCATGGGTCAAAATCGGAGTTAGAACAGCCAATATATCAGGAAAACCGGGTTAATGCATTGGTTGATGCACCACTAAGTTCCGGTAGTCATAATTTTTGATCCGACTGTTGGATTTTCAAATTCCATACCTTTTTAGAAACTGGAAGTCAAGATCTTTTCAGGGGTGTCAAGATCAGCCCCATTTGAGAAGCTTCACAAGTGGCTGCCCTTGAAGGGTTGCCAGCGGCCCTACAAGGGCCTCCATCTTGTAAAGCGTGCCAGAGCTATAAAAGGCCCCAGGCACCCCCCAGACCAAAATGAAGAGTTTCCCTGGGTCTTGCTCTCTGCTTGGACGTTTTCTACACATTTTTCCTCCCTCTCAAACACCAAAAACACAAAAAAAAAAAAAAAAAAAACACAACAAAGTCTCTTGATTCTTCCTTCTTCACCAAAATACAAGGTATTGTTATATCCAATCTTCTTCTCCTTGATTCTACACCTTGGATTTGGGGTTTAGGGGTGTGAATGTAGCTTTTTAGCTATTATCCACACCCCTAACTTTCTAAATCTTTTTCTAGCATTTATCTTGCCTCTTTATGCCTTAATAACATGATTTATTACTTTCCTTACCATGTTTCTTGCTTTATCTTGCTCCTAGCGTGTTCTTAGTTTAGATCCGTGTTCTTCCATGCTTGTTTACATGTTATTTGTTTTGATCTACATGCTTTATGCTTTATGTCATGTTTTCCTATGCTTTGTTCCTCTTTTTGTTCTATGTTGATGTTAGGGTTACATGCTCACATGCTTGCATGATGTTGTTAGCTATGCCTTGCTTGGATCTATGTGTTGATGTGTGTATTTCCATGCTATCCTTGTTTTCACATGCTTATATGGTTTTTCCATGTTTATGTACTAGGCTTGTACATGTTAATGTGTATGTTTTTATGCCTACTTATCTAGATCTATGTTTTCACATGCTTGTGTGCCTGGATCTATATTCTCTACATGCTTTATACTATCTTCCATGTGCTTGTGCGCTCCATGCCATGTTTGTGTGCCTAGACCTAGACTATGTTTGTCATGCCATGTGCTATTGTAGCCCTTTTGTTCCTTTTATTGCATTTTTTTGTGTTTTGGCTTATTGGTTCAGACCCGATCTAGACCCTATGGTCTTTGTCATCGTCCATACACCAAGGCCCACATCAAAAGGGTTTGGATCATTCCTATTTTCATGTCTATGCTTGCTTGCTTCTATGCTTTATGCTTATATTAGCTTCTCTAGTTCTAGGCTTTGCCATGCTTGATGCCTTTAGCGGGGTTGTGGTTGCGTGGTTACATCCAATGCCCATGAGGCCTTGTTTGGATGTAACCATTTGGGATGCATCGCCATGATGCCAGTTGCTTCATGCACACCCTTCCCTTTTTGCTTCGTGCAATGCTATGCTTACCATGTTTGTTTGTGCCACTCATTGGCTTTCTATGCATCTTTACACGCTTGCTCACATGTCCATGCATGAGTCTTGCTTGCTAGTGTGTTGTCCTTACTTCAACACAATGAAGTTATGGATATTCGATCCAAACCTACATTTGTCCCTCGTGGACACCACCTTTTGTTTGCTTTCTTACTTGTTTGCCTTCTTGCTTGTTTGCTTGCTTTCTTGTTTCTTTACTTGCCATGTCTATCATGCTTATCTGTTTTATGCCTCTTTCACATGCTTTTTGCATCTTTTTTCCTTCCATTGCTTGTTTTTTGGTTTTCTTGTCTTTGTCTTTACATGTACACATATGGAGCGAGGAAGCATGAAGCTAGGGCACGATTTCCCAAGCGAGCATGTGGAAATAAGCCAAATAGCTATATTAAGTAGATTTAGGAGTTTAGCCTCTCCCATTTGGTTTTGTACTCTTATAAACCCCCTTCCTTCCTCCCTCCTTTCTTTCTTAGATGGGTTGTATTGGGTATATCATGTCATGTACCATTCGTCCTCATCTCTAGAGTATGGTGACCCCTGTTTACTTTCCTACTCTATGTGCTTGCATTGTGCATGATGTATGTATATATATATATATATATATATATATATATATATATATACCTACTCGCCCCCTTCCGATGTGATTGTCACAGTTCGTGTCACCTAAGACAAAGCGATGCCTAATTTCTGCCACGAAAGTAAGGTGACATGTTGCCGAATTTTTGCCATGGAAATCTGGTACTTTGCCCGAATGCCTTAGGAAAGCATAGATTGGGACCACACCCATTCAAAAGCTAAACCTCAAAGCCCCCATGCATGCAAAGCCCTGAAAGCCAATGCAAAAATCATGTTTTTTTACTGCCAATCTCTAAAAATGAAGGTTTTATCGAAACAAATGACTATCCTTAGTCAAATGATTGGTGGCAACTTCATTTACCTTTGGTAATCACTTAAAATTTGGCCAAGATTCCTATCACACCTCCAAAGGTAGACCTACCTTCCTCCACCAAGAGAGAGAGCACCCGAAACTCTGCGCGAACCAATCAAAATCATTGAGAGGGGCCTCCAATGGGCCTCGTGCACGTGGGAGCGTTGCCACGGCGGGTGGTCAAATGAAGGCCTGACGGTTTCCGTTCTGGGCCGGGCATTGACAATGTTGATAGCAAATTTTGCTTTTAAAGAAGATAGATTACATGGAACAAAGTACCAAACAAAAACTATAACAAATTAAATCCACAATAAAATATTGATGTCAACAACAAATAATCATGTGATGAGAAAATAAATTATACAAATATATTGCTTGCTTTATTGACGTCTAAAAAAAAACGCTAAAAGGTGCGATGACTATGATATTAAGAGAAACATAAGTTTATATTTTCAACATAATTCGTAAATGCGGACAGAATTTCAGCCTATCTATAAAACTTGTTGATAAAATCATATAGTATATAATAAAAAGGCAACAAATACACAAAATCTATTCAATTTGATGAAAGGAAAAAAATACTTGCAAGGTTGTAGGTAGGGTAGAGAGGAGAAGGGAAGAATATAGAAAATAATTGAAAGGTAGTTAGCAGAAAGAATAATACACCAAAACATTGTGTGTATATATAGAGAGAATTTTAGGTTGTGATGAAGATGATATAAACAAAAAGAAAAGTTTAAGTGAAAATCAAATAATTTTTTTTTTTACTTTATTATTATTTATTAGGAAAATGATGACATAAGATGCAATTTATCCCAAAAAAGAAAAGAAAAAAGAAACATAGTAAAAAGAAAAAATTCTATCTTATTTGCTTTTATGTATTTTTAATCTCTCTTTTTTATTATTATTTAAATTCTATCTTCTTCTTTTTTTTTTTTCTTTTTTTTTTAATGTAGGTAATTCTATCCTATTGATTTTAGGTTTTGTTGATAACATTTTAGATAGACACAATTAGAGTTGTAGTTGTAAATCAAATGCTTTCTTTTTTTACTTGATTATTAGGAAAAAGATGACATTATGTAGTAAAAAAAAAGGGGTAGTCACATGATAAAAATTAACAATGCATATTTATCCTATTGATATTCTATCTTATTTGCTTTTATGTATTTTTTTATTTTTATTTTTTGAAATTCTATCTTTTTTTTATAGCTAATACTATCCTATTGATTTTAGGCTTTGTTGATAATATTTAAGATAGACACAATTGTAGGTTGTAGTTGTATGGTACCAACCTACTAAATTTAATCTCTTTTTGAAATTTTAGAAAACACTTATTGTAGGTTGCATGTTTTGTTAAAACAACTATTGCTATTTTATCCAAAGAAATTAATAAGAACAAATAAAATGTTGTTTTTTATCTAAAAATTACTGTAATTTGGTGTAGACACTTGGTACCAGTGGCAGAGCCTGGATTTCAACTCAGGGAGGGCAAGATTAAATGACACCTCGATACTCATTATTATGATCATGTTTCTTCATAAGCTCAATTAACTACAAGTGTGTGTCTATATATATATATATATATATATATATATATATATATATATATATTTATATATTTCATATCATTCAAATAAAGAAAACAAAAATAATCAAACTATAGTAAATAATAATAATAAAATAATCTAAATACATAATGTTGAAATTAAAATAAATTGAGAAAATAAATTAATGTAGGAGTGTTAAAAATATAATAATATACTTATAAAGTTGTATTAATGTTTTAGTGCCTTGAATTCTTTTAAAATTTTTTATAGAATTAAGCATATGTTTCTTTATTTGTTTAAGTAGTTAAAATTTAAATTTATAAAAAGAGTACGAAACTGTGAAAAATTAGAAGAAAATATGATTCATGTTAAAGACACTATAAAAATTCATAGCAATTTCACAACATTCCTCAAATTAGCACATCACCTCATAAATGTGGGTCATTAAAAAAAATTTAAATCATATATTGTGGTTTACATCCTGAATGGAAAGAACACAAAGTAGATTTTTTTAATGCTCTACACACAAAAAGAAGGTGATCTCAATTTTTTCATCATTTACCTTTTTTATGTCTAAAAAATACTAGTAGTTTGTAGTTTGTACTATATACTGTGACCATGTGAGAAGCAAATAAATTCTATAACAGTGAATTTAACTATTTAAGTGGCCCACTAGGAAAAGACGAAAACTATTATTGTGATAGTTTTTTTTTTTCTTTTTTCTTTTAAAGAAACATGCTTTCTTATATGTGTAGAGGGGCAATTTAGGCTTTCTAATATCATACTATTATATACAAATTCAAGGGCAGGTCAGGGGGGCAGCTACCCCCTCTCCCCCACCCCCCATGGCTCCGCTTTTGTTTGATACAACTACAGTTTCTAAGCCCAACTTATATATATATATATATATATATATATATATTGATTTGGTATGTTTCATGTATTATAATATCTCATGACATTATAATACATGAAGCGATAACATCCCAAATATATACACTTAAGACGCTGACCAAAGAGGGGATAGAAATAATCCAAAAGAACTGCTTTCCCCGGAGGAACTGAAGCATCAGAAGGGGGAAACTTGAATACCATAATAGAATTTATTTCTAGAAATATTTGTGAGACCCTTAACCCAAGCCCATGGGTCAATTTTTGCACAGGGAAAATTTAATGGGCCAAGTTATATATGAATTTGGATTGAAAATTTGAGAATCTTCATCCAATAAAAGCCTAAAAGAGTAAGCAGGTCTCAACGTTGAGATAGTATCTCAATTTCTTAAGACAACTCTTTCACAATACATGTAGATCCCACATGTTATGTGAGAGATGTCTTCTAAGATTATCTCGTAAGATAATTTTCCATTAGAGAGAGAGAGAGAGAGAGAGAGAGAGAGAGAGAGAGAATCAAAAAATAAAGCTACAAATTTTAAAGCCACAAAGAATACAACACACAGCTGAATTGCATTTTGGGAATACAACACACAACACTTCTTGAAAAATAAGAAGATTCTTGCATGTTGGGAGTACTGATGAAACCGCAAAATTACAGGCCCATGAAGGCCTAAGGCATGAAACTACCTTTGCTTCCCACACCAAAAAAATAGTACTTTGCTCCATATCAAAACCATCTTTCCTTAATTCTCTCCTTTTTTAATCCTAGAAAAAAGAACATGGAAAGAGAGGACAATTTTGAAAATAACACAACCTTTAATTTCTTTCCCATACCAAAATAACTTTACAGTTGAAAGTTCAGAACTATACTTGCACTATAAAACTGCGGGTGGAAATTAAAGCACTGTAGTCCTATAATTGAATTGAACTACCTGTCTGCCTAGCCTGGCAATAGTGACCTTAAACTTTGCTTACATCTATAATGCTACTTTTCATCCCCGCCATGTTTAAACCTATCAGATATCTATACACCGCCAATTCGCCTAATGTTAGAAAACTCGATAATCATAATTTTCTGTTTTCCTATACCAACAGTCATGCACCTAAATTTACACAAAGAAAGAACCCAACTTTAAGGATCAATCTTCGACGTCAAAACTCTCTGCCTCGTAAATTCCATTAAGTGACCACTTGCTATGGCTTCAGCTGCTAATCACATCTCTGGTTGGCAGAATCAAGATCACCATTATTGTTATTGTCACCATCTTCATCCTCATCATCGCTACAAGATTGCTTACTGAAATTGACCCCCTTCATTTTTTCCAGGAGGTCATTGTGTATGGCTAAATTGGGTGATGCTTGCTTGTCTTCTTCAACTGCTTCAAGTTTGGGAGTTGTGAAAACTTTGGGCTCCAACAATGCAGAGCCACCACACTCAGATGCTTCAGCTGAAGTAGAACACATCGAGAGCTTCAAGCTAGGACTGACATTTTCAGATAAATAGCTGAGTATGTCAGGCTTCGGTTTTATATCAACCCATCTGTTCCCTATCCAATCTCTGGAAGTTCGAAGATTCGTTCTCTTGAGCTTAAGAAACTTGTCTTCGCCTAATATCACAGGATAGGTCATGTAAGTCAACATAACAACTGATGGGTATAACCATAACATTATTCATCACTTATTAGCAGGTCAATAAGCCCATGTACACCCCATACAATGTCACAAGAAAAGTCAAACTTTTTTCCGATTGGTATGTTACACACGAATCCAATGGGTCTAGAACCCACGACCCCACCCTCCACCTAGCACTTGTAAGATGAGGAGGTGCCAGTTGAGCTAGAGCTCATTGGCAAGATTAAATTAAGTTAAATGCATCAGATATTGCTAAATTAAAATATACCAGGGAAGTAAACATGCACAGCATCATTTCCAGATGTGTCAAATCCAGTTATAACACCTTCCCACCAGCCATCACTCCACCATGCATCAACTGCTGCGCCAACCTCCAACGTACAGTCCGTAAAATCCTCAGGAGGCCTTGGCCGAATTGTCAAGCGGCCTGAGCATCTCATGCCCAATTTATCAGGAGCTGCAACTCTAGATGCAAGGACCCATTCCTACATATTAACAAAAAATGATAAAATTCTATTTTTTTTCCTGGTTAGTTCTTTATTTGAAAGGAAACATTTAATGCACATGCACATGCTCAAACCAATTGCTGGGACGGGCCACCTCTCTCTGGTTCTATAGGCTGGCAATCATCAGAATTATTATTACTTCAACCAATAAACAATTAACAGAACCATCAGTATAGCGTTAACAGCCTAATTGCTTACCATCCAATTTATGTTATCAAACTTCATTGTGTATGTACTGAGGTGAGGCCCAATAGAAAAAAAGAAAAAAAAGACAAAAAAGAAGAAGAAAAGAATAGGCATTCTACCAATATTTGCCTCTGCCACAACCTATGTTTCATTCCCAATAAAAGCCAAGGAAAATTCAGAGCTTAAATTTATGGAGAATTTACCTCTAGATTGCCACTTTCATCTGCATCCTGCACATCATTGTATTGAACTATCAGACGCTTCTCAGATGCCTGCAAGATCTTACACCTAAACCAGCAGCCTCGAATGCCACTATCTTGACAGAGCAGTTCTATCTTCTCATCAACCTTAAAAGAAACAGGACACTGGACCTGGGGTTCAATGATCTTTATTCCCATCATTTTCCTTGAAAATCTTAACTTCAACTTTGGATAATTTGGTTCACACTTCATTAATTGATTCCTAGGGAGTGAATTTCTGACACCAGAAGAACCAGTTACAGGTCCTTGATGCTCCTTGTGACTTCTGTTCCTCTTAGAACCCACCCTTACAGAATCATCATGTGCAAACTCTTCCTCATCTTCCACATGCAATTTATGGCGCTTAAGTTTTTGCTTGGGCACAAGAGAACAATCTAAGGAAGAGAGGATTGCTTGATTAGAATACCCGCACAATTTAGGAAGAGTGAAGGGCTTGATCTTATTGTTCCTGAACTGCCTAAAACACATGTGGATTCCAGGAGAAGTAGGTGCAACAGCAGACACAAATTTTTCATAATGCTTAGGAGTCAACACCGTTGCAGGGCCATCAATACACTCAGCACTGATCACCTGAACATGAGGTGTGATGAAAACTTCTCTTGGATGTGGATTAAGTTGAGGGATTAAATCTTCAACTTCCTTATTATGGAGAAACCACCGCACTTTCACCTTTTTGAGACCTTTCTTGTCTTCATAAATATCTTCCAAGTAACCAAGATATTGTCCTTCTTCACCCATAATAAATACAAATGAATGAACCTGCACATCAGGGAAAAATCAAGGAAAAACAAAAAAAGAAAACAAAAATGATATTCTTGAGAATCTAAATATAAGTGAGAGAAATTGTAACACCACTTAACAAGGGCAAGACCATTAATAAATGTAGAAACAACCAATGTGTTGGTGCTTACAGCTATGGTGGTGCCATTCCTGTCAAAAGCTGGGTAGTGCTTTAGCTGTTTGGCACAGATCCAAGCAACACCAGACCATACAATGTCTGAATTTTGAACTTTCAGTTTCCTTGGAACCTGGATTTATGAGAATTCAAAATTTCATAATAAAGAACATGCACTAATCTAGAAGCAGATAACAAACTACAGTAAATGGATACCATATGATCAGGAAAGCATGTTTGACGCCCAGCCATTGATACTTCAAGAGATCCTAAAGCTTGCCTTGAGTCCATTGGTGTATCTGTTTCACATATACTAATATTGTTTCAAAATCTTCCCCTTCAATAATGGAAAGAAAGCTTCACTCACAGATAATTCACTGAAGACTGATTTCATGACTTAAGTTTATGGATATATGTAAATATAATAATGTGACAAGAAGCCAATGCACAAATTCAAGTGTGATGCCCACGATTAAATACCAAAAGAAGCGAAAACTTAGGAATGCAACAACTTATAAATCATAGAATGCTTCCATACATTTCTGGCAAGTGGAAAGGTAAAAGGGCCCCTGGTTCAACCCAAGATCCAACCTGGCCAATTTGAATCCCTTAGCATGTTTTGATTCCGTTTCAATTGAATAATAAAAAAATAAGCAGTCTGCTTATCATAAGGGTAACAAGCCCACTCAAGACTAAACCATCTATCTATGCATAGTGTTAGGCAAATGGGGGAGCTCAAAACTTTGGAGAGAGGTATCTGCCCTTCTCGTTCCAAAGATATTGGACTTATGGGATAAAACAGACAGTGATAAATATATTGTAATTGCTATTTAAGTACTTGTAAACAATTATTTTAAACATGCATAATTTATTCTAAAGATGAAAAAAGAAAAAAAAAAATATCCTATAACGATAACGCAAATGATTCCTGGTTCAATTAATAATACCTACTTTGACTGGAAACTCTTAGTTGTAATCTCTTGGTAATCAGTTTCTAAAAACAAAATAGGAATTAGAAACTAAAGAAAGGCTATTCTATTTTGCTCCACTACCACAACAAAAACCAAACATTAGTCCCAAAATTTTTGGGATCAGCTATGAATTCTCAACAAAATAATCATGGTAGATCACATGTATTCTTTTTCGCCGTTCTATTTGAAGTCATACCCTTAATTACTTCCTTAATTGACATGCCCTTTTTACTACTTCTATTAATTGTATTTTTGGTCTTCTTCCTCCATCTTTTTTCATTCCCTAAACTTGAATCAATTGACTCTTTCTCATTGGTGTATTAGTCGCTCTCCTTTGAACATGACCAAACTATCTCAAGTGACAGCCCCTTATTTTTTCCACCCCTGCATTCCATTTCATCGCATGATTACCACACTAAATTAATTTTCTGCCTTTCCCATAACTTGTAATTGCATATGTCAAACAATAGTTAAATCAAACAAAAAATAATTGATTCCCAAATATAGTAAAAACAATCACAAGAGTAAATCATACAACAGCTAACCATTCTCATATAAAGTAAAAATGCCATTCCTCTTACACTCTTAAAGAGAAAAGACTCTAAGACAGTTTAAACTAGAAAAACTCTTAAAGAACTAAAACTTCCCATATGCTTTAAACTAGAGTAACAGCATGTTAACCCAATCATACAGTTTTCTAGACAAGTAAATTTCATGATTCACCATACAGACTCTGTTTAATCAATCCATGGAATCCATTGTCATAATGTCAATTGGTATTTTTGGACAGAAATTCACTGCTGACCTGAACTAAAATTCCTAAGATTTAACAGATGCAGTAAAATGCCAGCACAATTAGCATTTTGAAATTCACAAATGAAGAAAGGTGGAGATCTAGTTGAGGCTTTAAATTGAGAAGGCAAAGAGAAAAAAAAAAAGGCATTGAAGTTATAGATTTAGGAACAAAGGAGTTGGATCTGTAACAATTATAAACAATTGAAAAGAAATAATGCAAAGCATGAAGAAAAAAAAATTGACAAAGGTTTCAAGGTATGCTACTGTACCCCCTTCGTTGTTGCTGCTTGAGGATCCTAGCAACAAACTCATCAAATCTCTCTCTCTCTCTCTCTCAAAAGTGGATGAAGTGGTTTGTAAATATCGAAGGCGAAAAGGACGTGGCAGCAAGAGCTTATAAGAGCATGCAAATACACAGACATGTAACACCAGCCACTCATACATGGAAAGATGGTACAATATAACTGGCTGACCGCTCTCTCTCTCTCTCTCTCTCTCAATTGAATTGGGTGTGCTGGGTTTTTAAAAAATCAAAGAAGTAAAAGAAGAAGGTGAGGTGGCAAGAAGAGCTTATGATTCTATCAACATAGTCAGACATGCAAATACCAACCTCTCTTTCTCAAAAGATGGTCTGATAAAATTGACTTAAATTTTTTTTCACACAAGTATTAAGTGTTTCTTATGACACAAAACTTCTCTTAAAATAACAATCTATACTTGATGGTTCAAAGTCAGATCATCGTACTAGATACTACTTTAATTGAAGCTAAGAAAGAAACTACAACCCCTGAAATCGATTCTGAGCCATAGGAGTATAATGAATTTCAAAGAAAATATGGCCTATTCCCATCCTAATACAAAATATTATCTTAAAATGATAGCATCTCTTATAATAACAGTATCTCTAATGTGTAGAATCAAGTTAATTTCTATCTTCTAATCCCAAATCTATAAAGGATCACTCCAATCTTAATTAAAAGGTATGCTAAATTAACATATTGGTCTTATAATAGTATTTTTCCAGCCTGACTAGCCACATTCATTCAAAATATAAAGTTAAGACCAATAATAAAAAGTACCACTATGAACGGTTACTAATGAAAAATGATGAGTTATTACTCCTAAATACTTACCATGCCAGTAGATAACATATAACCGTGTGCACTTGCACATGCACATGCATGTGAGAAAGGGGGAATCATAAATGAGTAAAATCTATTTTGGTAAATTAAATGAAAAAAGTGCAAGTATACACCTTTTAGTGCGTGACAACAAGATATTGCCAAACATTTACAGAGTTTTCCATGGATACTCTTTTAGTATGTATCCAAAAGTTTCAGAAAAACCTCCACATATTGAAACCCATTGAGACTATAACATATAGAATCAAAGGCATTTTCAGTCAGATCATATATTTCAGGTAATAACTATATTAATTGTTAGCTTTGACTTGAGAATAGAAGCTTACTTAGAAACCAATTTGAGGAGTAACAATTTTAACTTCAAAACTGTTACCCTTTGTAGAACACAATCTTGCATGAACTTCATATTCATAAACCTAAGTGTCCCAAGTGCTAGTTTTCTTCCATATTAAATTTTATTTGGTGCAACAATTCCTTTTTATAAGTAAGTTTTGGTGGAGAGGAGAGGTACGAGGGGAGATTTGAAAAAGTTGGTAGCACCAATGCTGTTGTAAAGTTTTGCAATAAGTTCCAATCGATTACCATTTACTCTACAAAGACTACAATGATTAAACATTATAGAAAGGAATTTATAATTCAACGTCTAGGGGGAATGAATTCAACATGACCAAAGGTGGAAATACATAACCCATGTTAACAAATGGTCAGTACGGAAGCATCACATTACACATAATTCGATAAGTAACAACAATCTTCACATTGCACTATCATAGAAAATTTCTTTTCTCCCAAGCAGTAAATTTTGATCATGCACGCAAATTACTATCATAAACCCTGCATCTCAATGCTTGTGTTCTTATACATACAATTTAGGTGTAAACAACATGTTGAGGCTAGTATTATGCTATTCATTGATTTCATTCAATATAGATCCCCAAACTTCAAATTTCTTATTAAGGAATAAAAAATTGTAAGACATTCAATACATACTTGATATATCCGAATATGGCACACGATGCCTTGAGACCAAGGAGTCAAGCCACTCTACCACTTCTCTTCTCGCCCGCCACTTTCTGCACACATTGACAGATCTCTCGAGGCCGTAAAATTGAATAAAGTCATCTGAGACAACATAGGTCATGTGTCTTACACTCCTCTCAGTTCCTATAACAGCAAGAACTACATCCCCAGATACACCCTTTAAATAAAAATGAGTAACACGGTTACCACGCTCATGCCTTATAATGTGCTCCTCCCAAGACACAAAACTAGGATCATTCACATCCATAATTATAAAGAGCCCCAAAAGAGTTCAAGGAGCCTTTTCTATCACATTCAGCTAAAAAACCCAAAATCAAGCAACAAAACCTTTGATACTCAACAAAACCCAACTTTTTACACACTAAAAGGTAAAATAATCGAACCCCAGTTCACAAAACAGAAAAATGGCACTTTGGTTCTCACAAAAACTCTAACCCCCCCAAGTCAAGGAAAGCCATAAGACACACAAAACAGACAAAACCCAATTCAGCAAAACTCACCCACACTCAATATCTATGAGGAAAAACGCAGTATACATCAAAAAATTACATGGTTCTATCTGTGGAGCAAACAAATTGGGGTTTAGCCAAAAGGGAAAAGAAACGCATTGACTGGAAGATAGCAGTCCAAAAACTGAACAGGGGGTTTGGTTGTTTCAGTCTTGGAACAAAGCAGAGAAGGCTCAAAAGCAAAATAAAGGTAAATAAACCAAAAGGGTCTCTAATGGTGGTTTGGATAAACAAAACAAAAATAAAAAACGAGAGAAAAAAAAAGTACAACTTTGCTGAGAGTTTCACAGTCTCCTTAGTAATACAAATAACTATGAAAAGTTCATAAAGGCACCGAGTGAGTGTGAGAGAGAGAGAGAGAGAGAGAGAGAGAGAGAGAGAGAAGGTTCAGGGTTTTGCAGAGCTTTGAGGGACAAAGGCAAAGGCACACAAGACAACAGGTTTGGAGAGAGAGAGAGAGAGAGAGAGAGAGGCGGAGGCAAAGGAGGAAGGACATGAAAGGAATTATGGGAAAGGTGTAGGGAGATACTTGGTACTGTAAAATTCGATATCTGATTTTGTACACATGGCAAGGAATCAGTAAATGCATCGCATCAGCATTTGGAGTTTGATATTGGATTCGAATTTCAGTAATGTTACTTAGAACAAACTTTTTACAATAATTTTTTTTTACTAAAATATTATTTTGGATTTTATTAAAAAGTTTGTTTTTTATTCATAAACTTTGTAAATATATATATTTTTTTTCATATTTTAGATATAAAAATAAGAATAAAATATGAAATTTTTAATAGTCTAGAAATGAAAAAAAGATTTATTTTAAAGTTTAGAAATTAAAAAAGAAGAAGATTTTTTTATTAGTTTAAGAACCAAAAACAAACCTTTTAAAGTTTTTTTTAAGAGCGTGTAACAAACTTTTGTTAAAGCTTAATGAAGAAAAAATAATATTTTTCCTCAATTATTTTTAAAGAATTGTTGAAATTGTCTATGAGTGGTTGGACACGACTTTTTATATGTACTATTTTTTTTTTCCAACCACTTGTAGTTGATTAAACTTGGACTAACCTCGTTGGTTAGACCATTAACTTGATGAATCGATACCTACATTAGTCTGAATGTCTAATTAGATCACTTGCATTTGAACCGGTAAAATTTTGTGGATTCTTTGTGACTCAAACATGCCGTTTTCATCAAATCAATTTTGTAATATGAATAAAATTATTTTTACAAGTCCATTGCAGTATCATTTTCTTAAAAAGAAGCATAATGGAAATAGAGAAATTTATACTAGTTGATGCAAGACTTTTTAATGAAGACAGAGATTCAAGTTAATCGCTCAATTTGTAATCCTTGGGAGTAGCTAGTGAGATATGATATATACTTTTTTGTTACTATGATTTTAAAAAATGTCATAAAATTTTTTTAACCAAAAAAATGTCTGTAATTTTATAATATTCTGTAATTTTATAATTTCTAGAGTTGCTAATTGTGTAACATGGCTAGCTTTGTTAGAATTAATTTTAATTAGTAATTTAGGCGAATGTATTTTCTCAATTTACATATTTATTTTATTATTTTCCACTTTATTTTATATATTTTTTAATACTTTTTGAGAAGGTTTAATTTTTAAAATTTTTTTATTGATCTTATAGTTTGACTAATGACCACTAGTTGAACCAATAAATCTCCTAAACTAGGTCAACATCCCATCTGAGTTTAATAATTATGCATCAACAATTGTGTTAGTACTTGGTAGTATTACATTTAGAAGACAAAGCGCTCCCCCTACTTTCTACTTTTTTTAAGGGGGGTAAGGGGAAGATTTTATGTAAAATGGCATATTATATTTTCAATATCTAAATTATGTGTTAGTGTGTGTATGGATTGATACTATAGTTTTTTAATTGAATGACATTCGCCCCTTGATAATTGTTCTTTATTCAACAATAATAGACTTCACTAATTAAGCTAACTGAAACTCATATTTAATTTTGTTTTTAAATTACTAATTTTGTGAAATTAATAAAATAGTCATCACCATATTCGATTGTTCTCTTTTCCGATGCGGACTCTTGCAATAGGTGGAGGATCCATGCTACTTTTATCATACTTTATATTTTGGAGGGATAAATTTTCACAAGTTTATTTTATAAATGGAGTGATTCGATTATAATATCATTCTATCTATATTAAAAGAAGCAGATAGGATTTATCATTTATGGTCAAGATTTACTTACTTTCAAGGATCTACCAACGTATGTTCTTATATCCTTGAAGATTAAATCTTAATCATAAAATAAAGTTTTATCATTTCAAAGACGAATGGAGAGAAGTAGTTTAGGGATTTGTAATATAATATAATCAGAGATTTACTCATTTACATATTTGATTTTGTCACAATAAAACAAAGCGGGAGTTAATAAACTAATGAATAATCGGCACAAAAGCATAAGGTGAAAATTATTGAATATTGATTAATGCTAATCTATTTTATTACTGCTGATATTAATACTTTATTCAAATGCCTTGATTAGATTAATAAATTAGATTTTTCCTGACAAGTAATTCTTTTTTTATTGGTTTCAACTTTCATTGTAATTTATGAAGCTTGAAACATTTATTTTTTTTTAAGTAATAAGAGTACCTAGTTACCTACTACAAATTCCAATTAGGTATTTGATTTAATTTAGAGACATTTGTAAATTATTTTCTACATTCTCAATGTAATTGCCACCAACTAATACGGTAATACCCTTGTTCTATTCTCTTAATAAACATATACTCCATTATTCAACCAGAACTCTCTCTCTCTCTCTCCAAGAACATGGGAGGAGGAGTCCAATCCATTTTCCACTTCTAAAAATATTGAAACTAAGGGTCTATTTGATTGTGGAGGAGAAAGGAGAATAGAAAATATGAGAGAAAAATGTGTTTGGTTGAGGAAAGGAAGGTGGGGTAAAAATGGTAAGGCTAAAAAATTCTCTCCAAGCCCACCATTTGGAGGAGGTATACCATGCGTATGGCGCATGTATCCTCCCTCACACATGGAGGTGGACTCCATACGTGAAAGGTGTGCTTGGTTGAGGAAAGGAAGGTGGAGTGAAAATGGTGAGGCTTAGGAATTTTCTCTTTGAGCCCACCATTTGGAGGAGGTATACTATGTGTCCGGTACATGTATCCTCCCTTTCACATGGAGGTGGACCCCATCTCTATGTCAGAGGGAGAAAACATACACTGGATACGTGGTGTATTTTCTCCACCATTTGGAGTGAAATCGTTTTCTTCCCAAATTTGGGATAAAATGGGTGTGGGAGTGGGTTTGATGGGAAATTACACATATACCCTCCCTTATTGATCAATGTAGCAGTCTTTTTTATTCTCCCACGTTTTTTTTTCCTTAAATATTATTAATTTTTTTCTTAGTACTAGGGGCATAGGAGTAAATTTATACAATTAATATTTTCTATCATTTTATTTTTCTTATCGACCAAAGAAAAGAGTTTTCCATCTCTCTAATTTTTCACCTCCAACCAAACACTATAAGAGAAAACTAAAATATCTTCTATCCTTTCACTTTTTCATCCCCCAACTAAATCCACAATCTGAGCGGCAAAATGTTTATTTTAGTCCTTAGAGTGACGTTCATGGAACTAGCCCAAGAGGACTCAAGTGCACATTAGCAAGATGTGAGTCCCTTTTTTGACAGTTCCTAGGTCTAATGCTAATGTGGGACATTGGGTCATTGAAAAAGGGAATGGATAGATGTTGGGTGAATTGGGCTTGGCTCACCGTGCCCTATTTGGGCCATTATTACAAACCAATTTGTGCACAAGTACTTGCTGTGTACTTGTTGTTTCTTCCTTTTAGAGTGACGTTCATGGAACTAGCCCAAGAGGACTTAAGTGCACATTAGCAAGATGTGAGTCCCTTTTTTGACAGTTCCTAGGTCCAATGCTGATGTGGGACATTGGGTCATTGAAAAAGGGATGGATAGATGTTGGGTGAACTGGACTTGGCTCACTGCGCCCTATTTGGGCCGTTATTACAAACCAATAGAAACAACAAGTACACAACATATAAATGAGCAATGATGATTATGAATGCTTCAAGAAAGTTATATTTGATTAAGTCAAGTGTTAGAGTACATTTGATCTTACTCTGTGAAGATACTCCACAAGGTCCAATAAGCCGCAAAGATCACAGACTTGGCTAATCCCCTTTGGGTTCTTAAGACTTGTGAAATTTGAGTCCTTTGAATCCAAGTGGCTCCTTGAATATTTTGCTATAAGACCTTTTATAATGCCTCTCTTCGCTTAATGAACTAGGCTTAAAGATTAAAATTCTCTTCTTGTATATTTTTTGGTCTCTTGTGCATAAAATGATTCCCTTGTCTTCTTTGCTTCCCCCTTTTTTATACTACTCTTGGAGGGCTTTCAAATTATTGTTCTCTCCCTTCGTTTTCTAGGTACTAGAGCTAGTCTCATTTTTTTGAAACATTGGGTGGTTGTTCTTTTTCTTATTTCTTCCTTAGGAAAAATCTAGATTCTCTTTGAAGATCAACGTTCCATGATCTTCTCTCAAGGTTTTAAAAGGACATTTCAAAGGTCTTGGAACCTTGATGTTGACTCTTCTTGGTTTGGTCTTTTCCCAGAAATGGGATAGATTCCCCCTTGCAATGAGTGGACTCGGAAAGCCTTTGACAGCATGTCCTCTGCCTTGCCCGAGGTCCCTCGGTTCCTTCATTGGGTCTTGATCCTAAAGCCATCACTTGTCCCTATCATTTCTTCCTACCTCATAGGAGCTTGATTTTGACTGGACTTCCAACGGCTTCTTCCCTTAATCTCCCTTCTTCGAGAATACGCATGGCTCATTTCCAAACCGTCCTTTAGGTCGTCCACGTCCTACTCAACATTTTCAAATTTTTCCCAAGGGACTTACTTCTTGGGGGTGGAGGACCTGTTCATAGCCCAAGCTTGGGTTCTCTTCCTTTCCACACTTCTTTGATTTTTCTTCACTTGCTGGGCCTTTGGGCCTTCATAGCCCTTTTTATCTTTACAAACTAGGCTTTCTCTTGTTAAGGCTCATGGTCCTTCCTTGTCTTCATGGGCTGGACTTCCTTGTCACATTTTGGACCTCAACACAAGATAAACCTTTTTTTTAGTTGAAAGGGGCTAATATATTAGACTAATCAAAATTATAAATGATTCTATTATATATGTTAGCCGTCCTATCAAGGGCAAGCAATTTCTTCACCACAAATAGTGGGTAGTCAAAAAGCACAAAAGTTGAATCTAGATTATAGCCCAACTTAGCTAGTGCATCAACACAATGATTGGCCTCTTTGTACACTTGCTTAATGTGAGTCCTAAGAATTGCTTTCAATAGGTTCCTACAATCATTAAGCAATGGTTCCAAGAACTAGTTAGTAGTGGAACTCTTCATAAGTTGGGCAGCAATTAAAGCATTAATTCTATAATAAGATTTTTCTTTTTTTAATTTCTAGATTTGAAGCAAGATTGAGACCATCTTTCAAAGCTCAAAACTTAGTTGTACATTTAGTTAATATGCTTGAGCCTTTAGAGAAGCCTCGAATCTATTCTCCTTTACTATTTCATAGTAGACCTCCACCTCTTGCCCTCCTTGGGTTACCTGTGGCTGATCGATCAATATTGAGAGTGATCCAACTCGAAGGTGGCTTCTTCCAATTTACTCGAACAATGGTCTTTGTAGTTAAAAATTTGTCGTTGAGTCATTGAGAGGAAGGAAGACATAAGACCAATCCCACTTGCCTACCATATTATTATTATTAGGACAAAATTTGACTACAAACTTGATTGTAACCTAAGATTACATCTCCTACTAAAAAAATAAACATAACTATATATTTTGAAAATCTTCATTGAATTACATGTTTTTTATGTTCTTAACACACATATCAAATTTTTTGCAAATCAGATATTATTTACTATTTGATCTATAAATTTACTTTTTTAGCATAATTTTAGATTACAAAAATTTGAAATTTAAACATTTGATTGTTGACATAGTTATTAATTTTTGTTTTCTTGAAATTTTGCAAGCATGGAAAATATAAAAAAAAAATGTAATCTAATTGTGGATTTATCAAAATTCACATCCAATAAATGGATATTGAGCAAAGTTGTAACCTAAGAAGAAATTGTAATCCAATGGTGGATTTATCAAAATTTACAATCTAATAAAAAGCGATCAAGCAAAGTTGTAGCCTTAGGCTACAACTAAATATGTTGCAAAACTTTATCCTTATTATTATTGTTGTTGTTGTTAGGAGAAATTATACAAAAAAGACTGGAGTTTATAACTTGTTTCATCATAAAGTTTCAAACTCATGAAACCATTTCAATTTAAAGTTCATGTCCATCTTTGTTTTTATGGGTAGTAACAAAACAAAGAAAAACTATAAATTGTTGATAACTCTTTATGCTTCACCTAAGTAACCAATTTTGATTTTCTGATAATTAATTTTTTTCAACGATTTATTGCATTTCTCTACTCTATTAGACTATTACAACTCAAAATAACAAAAATGAAAAATTGAGATGAATAGAAGCTTCAAATTAGAAAATTTTCCATAAATTTATTATTTTAATTGGGAAAAAATGGACCTAATCTATGTGGTATAATTTTAGGCTTTTTATTTATTTATTTAAATTTCTGCTTATTCTTCCTGCTATTATTATTATCACAACTGTGCAGGTTACCAATTTTTTTTCTTTTTTTTTTCTTAATTGAAAAGGTTACGTATATATCTTTTTTTTTTTTTTTTGAATTACGTATATATCTTTATCACTCGTGGGACACCAAATTAGATGGGCTCTAGAGTCTAGAAGATAAGATAGCATTGTGTACATCTTCTTGCCCATTCATATCACTTTACCACTTTAGACAGTCTCGGTAACATAGATAACGTTCAAGAAAATGAAGACCTTTCTCTTGAGATCCCAGTTCAATCTACTTCGTTGCACCACTTTCACCGATTCAACTTCAAATCCTCCATTTCTCGCACCCATCAAAACCACATCATATCCAAAACACATTAAAGATCTTCCCACATCTGTTCCACTTTCAAAAAATACTACCATCCGAAGACAAAATCTAGTTTTTCCTACAAAATCCAATCACATAAGCAAGCCCTTAGTCTTAGAACTCGTTCCCAAATGCCAAACTCCCTTGAAGGAGGACCTTCTTCAAGTTTACTCTAATGGGTATTCAAGGTTTGTTATATTAGGAGCTGTTTCTCTAGGACTGATGCTGTTTCTTATGGGAATGGATGACCAGAAAGCTTTGGCTCTGGGTCCAGAAGGGCCTCTGGTGGAAGAGTTTTGGGAAAATGTGAGAAGATATGGTCTATACGCTCTCACAGTCAGTACAGGTGCTATTTACACAATCTTTCAGCCTATATTCGAGTTGCTGAAGAATCCCATTTCAGCAATTCTCATCCTAACCGTCTTTGGGGGAGCTATTTACATTGTATCCCAAGTTCTTTCTGCAATGGTTGGTGTATCTGATTTCACTTATGATTATGGATATTAGATTATAACTTTGTAAGTTTTTTTTGTATGAAAAGGTTTCCTGGCCTTAATTTAGCTCAAGAAAACATGTCTTTCTTCATTTATTTTAATAAATAAGTCAAATTTAAACCTAAGTCAAATTTAATCTTAAGTTTAAAATCGACTATTAACCAATCAGAGTTTAAACATAAAAATGGGCTCCTGAACTAGCTTGTGAATATAAGGCTCGATATATCATTATATATTTATATGAACAAAATGCTTAAGTTTGTATATAAGTTCCTAAACTTAAATTATTCAATCTAACTCAAATAATAAATGTTATATATAATTTACTTATTATTAATTATTAGCATATATTTGTGAAGGGATGAAAATTTTAGTCCTAATATTTACTATATATGGTAAAAGAATTAGTTAATCAAGTCGTTTATGAACAAGTTTGAGTTTGTTTGAAAAGAAAATGGATAAAGTATGGACACGTAATCTAATTAGGAAATGAACTTGACCTATGTTAAAAAAATTAACAATCCTAACTTTTAATACTCAGACTTAACTTGTTCATGTATTCAGGTTGAAGGAGAATTTCTTAGTTAATACACATCCTTAGTAGTTCAAGTTATCTCAATAATTAAAATTTCTTGTTGTGAAATAAAGATATAATGATCCAAATTCATATACCCTTGAAAAAAGATCTATTAGGGTCTTTGATAAAGAACAAAAATTGCTTAGTCTGCTCAATCATTTGTCGCCCATGAAATGGATTCCACCCCAAATCGGCGGGATCAAAATGTAATTTTGACACTGCTATCAAATCCCATTTCATTGTCATTGATGGTATGGGAAATTAATTTGGTGAGGTTGTGTTTGCACATTCTAACATCTTCCCACCCTCTCACACATTCACCTCATCCCTAATTCCTAGTCAATTTCCTCTTTGAGCTAAAGACGGTACTAAGTTCCCTAACTTGTTTGGAATTTATCTATTGTTTTTAGAAATGTGAATTTTTTGCCTCACAACTTGGTTCATTGGGCTGCATATAATAACTAAAATGGGCCTATTTTCATCTCATCTCTTCTACCCTAGGTTTCTCTTCTAAAGATTGAGATGGACCGGGACTATCCTTAGTTTTCTACATAATATAATCATTATTACTTATGAAAAAAAAAATCATAATGGAATGGAAGTAATGTGATCAAATTTTATTATAACTATTAAAAACAATTACTCATCAATGTAATATTAAGCACTCACTTTTATCGATGTGATCAATGTGACAATAGTTATAATAAAATTTGATCACATTACTATTTAAAACAATTTCATTAAGCACTCACTTTTATCATTATTTAACTAGTACTTAACTCATGCTACGCACGAAAAACCTACTTAAAGAGATTTAAAAAAATAGTACTAATATTTTCCAAAGAATTTTTTCCCTCCCTCTATCTCTCACTTAGTAATGGTCTTATCCCTTAATGTTTAATGTTATTAAATTTATAATTTTCTCTATTATTTAATTTTTCTTTGCAAACGTATATTAATATATGATGATGCCGTAAATATCACCAGTGAGCTACACAATCTTCGCACACTGTAACGATACCTGCGCAGTAAAGAGAGAAGACCTAACAGAGAGCACTGGTGTGGTGCCGGCCGAATACCCTCCAAATGTCAAGTTAGAGCTATTCTCACAATTCTAGAGTGCTAGAAAAGGGTCAATTATGTGTACCTTGATTTGTGAGGGTATTGGGGCTTTTATAGTAGTAGAAGGTTAACCTCTCCTCCTTGGTGTAGAAGTCTTTTCCTTATAGGAATCCTCTTGAATAGTCCCAAACGTGATGGACAAAACATTTCCTTATAGAGAAAATATTCATTAATTCGCGTATCTTCCAGAATCCTCTTTGTGCTAGGGTTCCTATTTGCCTTGGGATCCTGTGGTGGTTAAGTTTGTGTCGCAAGTATTTCCATCTAGTGTTTCAGGCTACCACGTGGGTGCTTGATCCATTCCTGTTGCATCTGTTTATATAGGATCTGTCCATAACAAACCTTTGCACAATTGGGCTCGTCCTCTATCGGCTCTTGGACGTAGATCTGTCAGGCCCACTTCATGGAGATCAACCTAGATTTTTACCCTCTTTAGTTGCCCCCTCACCCCATGGGTTCGTCATCTTTGAGTGGAAGGACTCGTGGGGTGACGGTTCAAGATTCAGGGGATGATGGTTCAAAGGCCTATGGGTCGATGGTTTCAATACAGATGCCGTGAACTGTGCCAACCCCTGACAAGTTGTCCGGAAGCCATTTATGACGCATGACATGTGTCGCTCTCCCATTGGATTTTATCTCGGATCGAAGCGTCGCTTCGTCTTCCATGCACTTCTTCTATATATATCACACTCCTTCTCCTCTCATTTCTCTACTTTTTGCTAAAACGCACTGTCAGAGCACTTCCGTCATCCTTGTCAGAGAACACTCCGTTCAGTTTCAGTATCCGTCATCAACGACCTTCTTCCGTTCACTCGCTAACTTGGTAAGTACTCTCTTTTTCACAAGTCTCTCTTATCCTCGGACATACTCTTTTTATTTTCCTAGACTTTATATAGCCGTCACCCCTTTTAGACTTGTTAAAGTCTTAGGTTTTGTTGTCACGTGTAGGCAATGTCTAGTGCGTTAAGTAACCAGTCAGTTGTCCATGACGGGGCGGATTATGAGAAAGTATACCCGTTAGGTCACAAAGACCAAGAGAGTCCAAGCGAAGAGAGGAGTCCGTCCACCTCTTCCTCATCCTCAACAAATGAGGATATGGAGATGGCTGAACCAGAGGAGGTTTCTGATGATGGCGAGGAACAACCAATAAAATCTGTCATAGGTGTTGATGGACTTAGGGAGTTTATCATGTTACCGGAATGGACGGTGAATAATTTTAGGTCCACCATCAAGGAGAAACACTTCAACACTCTTAGGGCCAATTTCCAAATTCCAGATAACATCCTCCTCCGTTTGCCCTATAAGTCAGAGAAATGCTACTATGAAGGAGTAGAAGGTGTCGAGGTGTATGAACAGATGCTGAAGGCAGGACTTAGGTTTCCACTAAGCCCCCTTCACCATGAGCTTCTCAAATACCTTGGCCTATCTGTCAACCAAGTATCCCCAAACGCCTGGAGGGTCTTCATAGCATTGGAGGTCCTGTATGGTGCTATGTCAAACGGTGTTAGGAGGCTGACAGTGTGGGAGTTCCTTCACTGCTACCATCCAAATGAAATAGACAAATCAAGGAAGATGTACAGTTTTGTGCCTAGGAGTCCGTTGTTAAAGGTTATATTTGAAACCCCAGATTCTAATAGGGATTGGAAGAGCTGTTATTTCTTCCTAGAGGGTGATGAGTGGATGCGTCATCCAGGGGACATGGAACACATGCCCGTCGACACGACTTGGGGCATACTGCATCTGTCTAGTATGCTCCCGTCTTAGTTTGTGAACTCTTTACAACCGTTCAGTTTTATTATAATTTTTAACACTTTTAACCGTCTACTTCCTTGCAGTTAGATGGCGTCCATAAGTCGAACTTGAGGAGTTCAACTTTCTCGAGAGAATTTTTGCCAAGACCAAGTCGGAGGAAAGGACTTGGGCAAAATTAGTTACACTTGATACCATCCATTGGTATTGTGATGGACCTGAACCATCGTCGGCAGCCATCAAATATGACGCCAAAATTCGCAGACGTAAGTCCGTCGTCCTCATTCTATTTGAACGGTTTTCATTTTTATCTTAGTAATTAACTTCATCCGTCCACCTTTACAGAAATGGACGATGCTAAGAGAAGAGTAATGATTAAGGCATAGGTTGCCAAGAAAAAGGAGTCCAGCGATGTGGCTTCTAAGGGGACGGGCTCAGGCAACCCGTCCACAAAAAGGAAGCAGCTGTCCAAAGGGAACTGTCCTCCCAAGAAGTCCAAGGTCCCTTTGGAGCCCGTTGTAGGGCTAATGGCTGAGGGTGCAAAGACGGTTACCCCAGTGAAGCATGGGGTTGGCAAAGGCCCTATGAAGGCTCCGTCCACCAGTTAAGAGAAGCCGCCCGTCCTCCTCCGCGAAGACTCAAAATATACCTTGGAGCAGCTTTCGTCCATCATAACGTCGGAGGATTATGAGGACTTAGGCAATCACTCCATAGAAGCAATGGGGGAGACGGGACTCTTTGCAATCGCTTAGGCAATCTTGCCTGTCGGTTTTTCGTCCGTCCATTCCACTTGGCTTTCCATCTAACCCCCTTTTTTTTGTGTTTCAGGCTATGATTATGATGAAAGGGCTGATGGGACGGTGTCTTAGCCGTGAGATGGCCTTGGACCGTGTGCGGGCAAAGGCAGAGCTGACGGAGGATGAACTAAGTCAGCTTAAAAACTGGAAGTCCACAATGGAGAAGAAGTTTGATCTCTTAGAGAAGGTGAGGAAGGAGCTTGAGCAGAGCACGGAGGAGGTGAAGAAGGCCCTTGAGGACAAGGGCAAAAAGGTCCGGGACCTGAAGGATCAGCTCTGTTAGGCTAAGGAGGTGGCGATACGTGAGTACCGCGACTTCGACGCCTTGCTGTCTGAGCTTGGAGACTCTTATATGCAGGGTTTTGACAATGCTCTCTATCAGATTAAGAAGGCCTATCTTGACCTGGATGTGTCAAACATTAAAGTTGAAAATCAAGCTCAAACCTCCGTCATGCCCGTCTCCTTAGAGAACACTGAGGATCTTTTTGCTGAGGATGCAACTCAAGTCGACGGAGACTCAACACAGGCACAGAATGCTCGAGATCAAGTCCAACTTGTAGTTGATGACACCCGTCAGGAGAAGGATGCAGACCCTCAGGAGTAGTGGTTTTTTCTTTTTTCTTTTTTATTATTTTTTTATTTTTTATAAGTTGGGAGAACAATCCTTTAATTTTATCCGTCATTATGTATAACAATTTCCCTTCAAGGGTTTTCTATTTTTATCTGCCTACTTTGGTTTAATTGCTTGTTTTCATAGTCGCCATGAATGTAGTGGGTCTGTTTTTTATTCACTATATGCTTTAAAGGCCTTTAATTTTATGGCCATTGAGTTAAAAACCCGTCTTCCAAAATGTGTCCGTCCACATTATGTTTTGGAATTTAAGTTGCGTCCGTCTTAATGTCTAGAGGGACCGTCCTCATTATGGACTTGGTTAGACTTTCATCCTTAATGGACGATCCGTCCACCTTATAAAAATTTCTGTCCTCCTGGATGGACCGTTCACCTTATAGGCTTAACATTCAAGGATGGTCCGTCCACTAAATGGACTAAAATTTTGATCTTTTTAGACGATCCGTCCATTTTATGGACTTGAATAGAATTTATATCCTTTATGGATGAACCATCCACTTTATGGACTAGGTAGTATTTTCATCATTCATGGATGAACCGTCCACTTCGTGGATTTATACAATTTTCAACATTTGTGGATGAACCGTCCACTTTATGGACTTCGATTTATACCCGTCCACTTTTTGGACTAAGAATTTTCATCTTCCTGGGATGATCCGTCCAGTTTGTGGATTTTAGTTTATATCCGTCCACTTTTTGGACTTAGAATTTTCATCATCTTGGGATGATCCGTCCAGTTTGTGGACTTTAGAATTTAGGTAGAAAAAACATAGATGTGTCTGAATATTCTTCTTAAAAAAAAAACATGCATTTGTAGAAAAGTACCTGTCCCCTTGGGCTTAAAAAGATACTTAAAGTATTGTAGCAAAAAATTGTCTAAGTAAAACTACTAACTGTAGTAAGATTAAATAAACTGGGAAAAAATGTCGTTGCTCTTCATATTATCTCTAACGGTAGTATTTCTGTAGGTGCTCCGTGTTCCATGGGTGTTGAGGCTTTCGCCCGTCCAACGTCTCGAGGTGGTAGGTGCCCTTCCTCTGCCATGATGTGATCCTGTAGGGTCTTTCCCAGTTAGGGCCGAACTTTCCTTGCAAAGGATCTCTAGTAGCACCCATTACCTTCCGTAGTACAAGATCTCCAACTTGAAAGTCTCTATGCCTGACCTTCGAGTTGTAGTGTTTCGCCATGAGATTCTGATACCACACCAACCTTTGCTTTGCTGTCGCCCGAACTTCGTCCACCAAGTGGAGTTGAAGGCGTATGGCCTCTTCGTTCTTATTCTCGTTGTAGTTCTCCACCCGATAGCTTGTGAGCCCTACTTCTGCTGGTATGACAACGTCACTTTCGTATGCTAATCGGAACGGCGTTTCTCTAGTAGGTGTTCTTGTTGTAGTTCGGTACGCCCATAGAACGCTTGGTAGCTCGTCCGGCTATATACCCTTTACTCCCTCGAGCCGGGTCTTGATGATCTTGAGCAAGGATCGGTTCATGACTTCAACTTGCCCATTGGCTTGTGGGTGTGCAGGTGACGAGTAGTGATTCTTGATACCTAGCTCCGAACAAAAGTCCCTGAATGCGTTGTTGTCAAATTGCTTTCCATTGTCGGAGACAAGTACTCTGGGTATCCCGTACCTGTAGATGATATTCCTCCAAACAAAACTTCTAATGTTTTTCTCCGTGATAGTGGCTAAGGCTTCTGCTTCCACCCACTTAGTGAAGTAGTCGATACCAACCACCAGAAACTTTAGCTGCCTAACTGCTGTCGGGAAGGGGCCCATGATATCTAGTTCCCATTGAGCGAAGGGCTAAGGGGCCGTCATGGGGGTTAGCTCTTCGGACGGTTGCCTGATGAGATTACTGAACTTTTGACACTTGTTGCAGGCCTTGACATAAGTTTATGCGTCCTTCAGCATTGTAGGCTAATAGTATCCTGCTCAGATCAACTTGTGCACTCATGACCGTGCCCCTGAGTGGTTTCCGTAGATACCCTCGTGGACTTCTCTCATTACGTAATCTGCTTCCTCGTGGCTTAAACACCTCAGGTACGGTTGAGAGAATCCTATTTTGTATAAGACATCTTTTATCAGCACAAATCGTGATGCTTGGACCTTCAACTTCCTAGCAGCGTCATTCCCGTCTGGTAACATGCCAGTCTTTAGGTATGATATCAATGGCGTAGTCCAATTGCTTTCAGAATCTACTTCCTACACATTTGTTCCGTCATCAATAAGTGAGGAGACTTGAACAAATGACAACACTTGTTTGGGGAAAAGCATAAATTCTACCGAGGCCGCTTTTGCTAGACGGTCGGCACATTCGTTTTCCCCCCTTGGGATTTGAACAAATCTGACCTCGAGGCTGCCGATTCGATTCTTCATCTCTTCTAGATACCTCTTCATCCTTTCATTCTTACACTCGTAGCCCCTATTAATCTGACTTGTTACTACTTGTGAGTCGCAATGTACGACCACATTTTCAGCACCTGTAGCCTTTGTGAGGTCTAGCCTCGCCACCAAGGCTTCATATTCGGCCTTGTTGTTGGTTGTGGGGAAATCCAGTCCGATCATGCACTCAATCTTATTCCCTTCCGGGGTTTGGATAACCACACCGGCCCCTCTTGCTCGTCTATTGGACGATCCGTCCGTATAAATATTCCACTGTCGCATCTCCTCTGCCCCCTGGCCGTCCTCGAGGGTGAATTCGACGGTGAAGTCAGCCACTACTTGCCCTTTTATAGCTGTTCGCAGATGGTACTGTATATCAAACTCGCTAAGCTCCATTGCCCACAAAGCCATCCGTCCTGCAGCCTCGGGGCTACTCATGGCTCTTCTCAGGGGCTTATCCGTCAAGACAACGGTGGTATGTGCTTGGAAGTACGGCTTGAGTTTTCGCGCTGCGGTTATCAATTGGAAGACCAACTTCTCCATCTGAGGGTACCTCTCTTCTGCTCCTCGGAGCGCTCGACTTGTAAAGTGGATTGGTCTTTGAGATCCATCTTCCTCTCTCACCAAAGTTGTGCTAATAGAGGCTTGTGAAACAGCTAAGTATAAGTAGAGTTCTTCTCCTGGCTTGGATGAACTGAGCAACGGGGGAGATGAAAGATATGTCTTTAAGTTTTCAAACGCCATCTGGCATTCGTCCATCCACTCAAACGATTTTCTCAGAGTGCAGAAGAAAGGTAGACATTTGTCTGTTACTTTCGAGACGAACCTGTTCAGGGTTGCGATTTTTCCATTCAAACTTTGCACCTCCTTGACCATCCTCGGCGGTTCTAACTCGATTATGGCCCGTATCTTCTCTGGGTTAACCTCTATACCTCTTTGGGATACCATGAAACCCAAGAATTTCCCCACCGTCACTCCGAACGCACACTTATTTGGATTCAGCTTCATGTTATATAACCGGAGGGTGTCAAAGGTCTCCCGGAGGTCGTCTAGGTGATCATCTTCGTGCAGGCTCTTCACTAGCATGTCATCAACATAAACTTGTATGTTCCTCCCTATCTGGTGCGCGAACATCTTGTTCATTAATTTCTAGTATGTCGCCCCAGCATTTTTGAGTCCGAATGGCATCACCTTGTAGCAGAATAGTCCCTGGCTGGTAACAAAAGAGGTCTTCTCTTAATCGGCTTCTTCCATTTTGATCTGGTTATAGCTCGAGAAAGCGTCTATGAAGCTCAAAAGTTGGTGTCTTGCGATTGAGTCTACCAAAATATCTATCCGTGGGAGTGGATAGTTGTCCTTAGGGTAGGCCTTATTGAGGTCCGTGAAATCTATGCACATCCTCCATTTTCCATTGGCCTTTTTAACCATGGCCACATTTGCCAACCAATCGGGGTAGTACACTTCTCGAATGAAATCTGCTTCAAGCAACTTTCGGACTTCCTCGACAATGGCTTTGTCCTGCTCCTGAGCGAATACTCGTTTCTTCTACTGGATTGGGGAAAACGAAGGCGATACATTCAACCTGTGAACTATGATTGTGGGGTCGATTCCTATCATGTCCTCGTGACTCCAGGCGAACACGTCTTGATTGTCTCTTAGGAATGCCGTGAGCGCTTGGCGTACCGGCCAACTTGCCAATGTACCCACTCTAGTTGTCCGTTCTGGCCTTGAGTCATCAAGGATCACTTCTTCTAATTCTTCAACCGGCTCCGCTACTGCCCATTGTTCTCCTATGCACATTGTTTGCTAATGATCGTCTATCTCTAACATAGCAATATAGCATTCTCGCGCTGCCACCTGATTCCCGCGCAGTTCTCCTACTCCATAATCTGTAGGGAATTTGATCATTAAATGGTAGGTTGAAATTACAACCTTCCACGAGTTGAGGGTGGATCGTCCGAGAATGGCGTTGTAAACGGACGAGCAGTCGACCACTAGGAATGTTACATCCTTTGTGATTTGCTGGGGGTAATCACCTATCGTTATTAACAATGTGACGGCACCAATAGGGAACACTCTCGTCCCTCCAAAACCAACGAGAGGGGCATTTACCGGGACCAATTGTTCTCTATTAATCCTCATCTGTTGAAAAGCCGGGTAATACAGGATGTCTGCCGAACTGCCGTTGTCGACCAGAACCCGATGCATGTTGTAGTCTCCTACTTGCAGGCTGACAACAAGCGCGTCGTCATGTGGGTGGTGTAGCCTTCGAGCATATTCTTCCGAGAATCCAATAGCGGGGTTATCGATCCGTGCCATCTTGGGTACGGCGCCCGTAAGCTGGACATTCTGGACCATTCTCAAGTAGGTCTTCCGGGCTTTTTTGGATGACCTAGAAGTTGCTGTGCCCCCTACGATCATCCTTATGTCTCCAATGGGCGGCCTTGGGCGTTCATTCTCCCATTGTAGGGCCTACTCTTAAGGTGGATCTGTTCTCTCCTTACTAATGAACCTCTGTAGCTTCCCCTGTCTTATAAGAGCCTCTATCTGCTGTTTCATATCGTAGTAGTCAGCTATGTCGTGCCCGTGGTCTTGATGGAAGCGGCAGTACTTGTCCCTTGGCCTCTTACTGGGATCTCCCTTCAGCTTGCCGGGGAACGTTGGGGTTCCTTCGTCTTTAATCTGCATTAAGACCTGATCTATTGGGGCAGTTAATGGGGTGAAGTTGGTGAACCTCCCAATAGGGGGTTTAGAGCGTCTATCATCCCGTCGTTCTCCGGTCCTAGCCATCTTACGCCCCCTATTCTGCCGTGTGTCCTCCTGTCTTTCCCTCTTTCTCTTCGCGGGCTAGTAGTGTGTGTCTTCCGTGTTCATATATTTGGTGGCCCTGTAAAGCACATCCGACATGGTCTTTGGATCGTTCTTATATAGAGAAAATAAGAACTTACCCTTCCGTAACTCATTAGTGAATGCTGCTACGAGTATTTTGTTGTCCGCTTCGTCGATTGAGAAGGCCTTCTTGTTGAATCGAGTTATGTAGGACTTCAGCGTCTCGTCCTTCCTATGCTTTATGTTCATCAGACATGCCGTAGACTTTTTATACCTGTGTCCCCCAATGAAGTGCGATGCAAATTGGGCGCTTAGCTCCTTGAAAGAGTTGATGAAGTTAGGTGTCAGCCTGCTGAACCATATCCTTGCGGGGCCCTTCAGCGTGGTAGGGAAGGCCTTACACATGATCTCGTCTGGTATCCCCTGGAGGTGCATCAGGGTCTTGAAAGACTCCAAGTGATCCAAAGGGTCCTTATTTCCGTCATAGTTCTCCACCTGTGGCATTCGAAACTTTGGCAGTAGGGGAAAGGAATTGATGGATGTGGTGAAGGGTGAATCGGTTTGGTGGACCAAGTCATCGAGATCACTAGAGACTCTTCCCTTGAGTGCACTCATCATGCATTCCATTTGTTCTTTCATCATCTGCATCTCCTCGACGATGTAGGGCGGGGCCGTATCAGCGATGAATGGCTAGCTCACATCTGGTTTATTTAGGGCGTTGCTTCCCTCCGGTCCCTCCTGGTTCCTATGATCAGCATTGGCACCTTCTTGATGTTCCTTTTGGTTTCCCATCGCCGCGTTCTTCTGTCGCAACTGCTCTTCTAGGGTTTGGTTTTGTCTAATGAGGCGCTCCACGGCTGCGGTTAGGGTCTGTACTTGTCTCTCAAGAGCGGTCGGGCGTGGCTCGTCTCCCTGAATGTTATTGGTGGTTGTCGCCATCGAGCGAGTAAAAACCATGCAACTCTTAGTCCGGGAAGCATTTGTTATGGCTTATAAGTCTTGCGCTTTGTTTCACACAGACAGCGCCAACTGATGATGCCGTAAATATCACCAGTGAGCTACATGATCTTTGCACGCTCGTAACGATACTTGCGCAGCAAAAAGAGAAGACCTAACAGAGAGCACTAGTGTGGTGCCAGCCAAATACCCCCCGAAGGTCAAGTTAGTGCTATTCTCACAACTCTAGAGTGCTAGAAAAGGGTCAATTATGTGTACCTTGATTTGTGAGGGTATTGGAGCTTTTATAGTAGTAGAAGGTTGACCTCTCCTCCTTGGTTTAGAAGTCTTTTCCTTATAGGAATCCTCTTGAATAGTCCCAAACGTGATGGACAAAACATTTCCTTATAGAGAAAATATTCATTAATGCATGTATCTTCCAGAATCCTCTTTGTGCTAGGGTTCCTATTTGCCTTGGGATCCTGTGGTGGTTAAGTGTGTGTCGCAAGTATTTCCATTTAGGGTTTCGGATTGCCACGTGGGTGCTTGATCCGTTCCTGTTGCATCTGTTTATGCAGGATCTGTCCATAACAAACCTTTGCACAATTGGGCTTGCCCTCTATCGGCCCTTGGACGTGGATCCGTCAGGCCCATTTCATGGAGATCCGTCAACCTACATTTTTACCCTCTTCAATACAAAAAACATAATTCATGAAATATTCCATTGTAAGAAGACTATTATTTTAATGTTGCAATTTTGGGTTTTTATGATGAAAGTTCTAATGAACTAAAAATACTAATTATGTTGATGGCCTAGTATGCCTAAATGCACATGAAAAAAAAAAAAGAAAAAAAAAAAAGACTAGTGGAAACTAATGGTCCATTTGGATTGAGGGAGAGGGAGGGGGAGTAAAGTAGAATTAGTTGGAAATTAGCTTAATTTTTGGCTAATTCTACTCTACTCCCTCTCCCTCTTCCCTTAATCCAAATAGGTCATAAACCAAGAGGCACAAATCTTGAAGTTGACTTAAACTAATGCACAAGTGAGACATGTTGTCAGACACAATTGGATGTATATCTTTTACACTTAAAGCCCTAGCACCTCAATCTCCATATCCCTCAAAGAAATAGAGAGAAGCGGTTATAGAGAAAAAACGAAGAAATAGAAGACAGAGAAGCACATAGAGAAAACAAAGAAAAAGAAGCAATGCGAAGTAGAGAAAACACAACGAATAAGAAGAAAAGAGACCGAGAGACCCCATACTTTTTCCAATAGATTAGGTTTGAGAGAAAGAGGAGAGATTGTATTGCACCCAGAAGAAGTTGGGATAGAAAGTGACTGAGCGAGAGGGCCTTCAACTTGAACAGAGAATGAGATTTGAGAGTGTAAGATGAGAGGAAGAAAAAGTGTTAGGGAACATCCGTTGAAGATAAGAATTGATTAGTAAAAGAAAAGAAAAGAAACATTAAAAAATAACAAAACTTTGATGTGTAAAATTACGAGGGTTCCAAAGTAGGTGGCCCAATATAAGTTAGTTAATAAAAAATCGAAAGTTTATAGATTGTAGATGTGAGATTTCAACCTCATGTACGTCAATAGGCTTTACACCAATCAAAAGTTTCGGTTATATAGTATTTATAGATTATAGATGTGAGATTTCAACCATACATACGTCAATAGGCTTTATGCAAAATAGAATAATAATAAAAAAGCCATTGGGTCTCAATAGTAGGTGGATCATTTTTTTATGGTCATTCTCACAAAAGAGTTCTACAAATTCCAGAGCAAGCCAAGCCTAATCATTACATATGCTTTAGTAACATTTTATATCTTTTCCATGGCCCAAGCCCATGCAATCTTTATGAGGATTTAAGAAAATGTGATTAGGAGAGTAGAATTGGTCCTCTTTAGGCTTTTTCTTGGACAAAAAATGTGAATTTTGCTAAGTGAGTAGGGGCTACTTGCAAAATTTGAGGATCTAGAAATAAGTTACATGCCAGACACTTTCACACAAATTGAGGCCTATTTGTGTTGCTCTATATGAAGTTGCAGCTAAAACCATTTTAGCCTCCATAGGCATGCTTCTTTATTTATTAATTTTCAACAAGTTTTTGTCAAATCAAGTTGCTTTCTTCTTCTTTACTCTTAAAAAAAAAAAAAGTTGCTTGATGTGACAACCAATTAGAATGTCAAATTGAGCAACTTTCTTTAGGAGTGAATTAGTTGAGAAAGTACAACCAATTAGATTTGGACAACCTTTTCTTTAACATGATTAAGAGTATTTACAGATTGGTTAAAAAAATATGTGTGAAAATATGTGTAGATGAAAAAGTGTGTAGAAATATGTGTAATACTATTTAAAAACTGAAAACATGTGTTTGAGTGGGTGTACCAAACGTTTGAGTGGTTTTTAGCAATTCAAAAACCTACTTTATCTAATTTAACAACTCACTTTACAATATACCCAACATCAAAAGTTTTATTTTAACAAACAACACATTAAAATAATATAAACAAACAAATATAATAAACACTACACATGGACAGACTTGAGAGAGAGAGAGAGAGAGAGAGAGAGAGAGAGAAAATAATTTAATAATGAGAAAAGAAAGAGAAAATAATTTAATATTTGTAATAACTTGCTACAGTGAACTGCTACTACTAGCAAGTTGGTAAAATATTTTAAGTTTAACCATATTACTATGAGGTATTTTTGTGTGTTTGGAGCTACAAAATAAGCTATTTTAAGAGCATTGCTGTGAATGCTCTGAAGCAACTCATTTCTTTACCTAATCTAAAATAAATATAAAACTTACACTTGTTTAGCAACGTCAGGTCAATAGCTTCACTTCTTATTAAAAAAAAAACAGCCCTTACCGACATTTCAAACTTGCTATAAAAGTCCTTATCAGATCTTACACAAAGAACTCGTCATTACAACTTCAACCACCACACTTAAACTATCTCAGCAACTTAATAAAAAAAAATAGCAGCAGAATATTTAAGGCTTAGTGTGAACGTGGCAGCACAATATATAGAGTTCTGTCTCTTTTAAAATTCAAAGCTGTCATTGCAATGCAGGTTCCATGCGTGGCAGCACTCTCTCTCTCTCTCTCTCTCTCTCTCTTAAAATTCAAAGCTTTCATTGCAGGTTCCATGCATGATTGCATAGGTTTTTGTCAAAACAAAGCCAATATTAATTGATTTCCCTTTTTATCTAATTGTTTAGCCAATAAATCCCTTTTATTCATATTAAGGTCTGTATATAGAAAGCTTAATTAGAAAACCACTCAACATTATTGAACATGACGTCTCTATATATATATAAAATCAAAATTTTTGAAATTTTTACAATTTTTCATATCAGTACAATATTTAAAAAATAAAAAATAAAAATAAAAACACTATTATCATATTATAACTATATAATAAAATTTGGGTTTATATATCGTGGTTGCGTCAAGTGGCTTTACCATATTACAGAAATTTTTTAGATTTTAGTTTTAAAAATATTTATAATTTTGACCTCTTGAGAGTGTGTCACCTTAGCCTCCACAATTTTACACATCATTATTATTTTCTTTTTAATTTTTAATGTCCTATATTTTTTTTATCGTTCTTATTTTCTTTTAAGGTTGTAATTTTAATTATGAATTCAATTCTGATTGAGTCTCTATGAAATCTTTTTATCCCATTATATTAGGTGAATGTTTAATTTGAAATGTTTTGGACTTCCATTCCCACACAAATTCGGAATTCAATTCCCACTGAATCTATGAAATCTTTTTATCCCATTACATTATTATATAGACAGCAATGTTTTCGATGTTCTTTAAAACTCCAAGGCAAAGAGAAGAACAGCAATGACAATGAGTTTGGACAATCTCCCGGATTTCCTATTGACAGAAATCTTGCTTTGCGATTGGCTACCTTTAAATTCCAGAGTTCAATGCAAAAGCGTATCAAAACACTGGTACTCTTTTAGTTTCGTTTTTGGTTTGGATAAGCAGTAGAGATATTGTGTATGTCTCTTTTTAATCAATGAGTTTGTGGAGGGGTGGGAACTGGGAACAAAAAATAGATAAGATCAAGAATACTTACACATTGTTACATACACCAAATGACTCGAATTTCACCATAATAGGACTCGAATTTAGGAAAAGAATTAGTGATGGACTATAACCATCACTGAAAGTATAAGACTCTTTAACCATATAAATTGAACAAATACTTACACATACACAAAATCCTGATAGGACTTGAATTCTCAATCCCAAATCTTGATAGACTCCAATTAAAAAAAAAAAAAAAAAAGTAATAGTAGTATGATAGGACTCTTTTAACCTAAGTCAGTATAAATTGATTAGTGTGTTTTATTATCTTGATGAACAAGCTTAGGTTATGCGTTAACCTCATAAATTTTTTCTTTAATTTTTTATTATTTAAGAACCAAAAAGGGTGTTGATATGTTTCTTGTGGCATTTTTTCTTGAAGGCAAGAGCCCCTTTCTCTCGCCAAGAATAAAAGTTGGAATCATAAGTAGATGAGAAGCAAGAAGGTGGTAGCCGAGGCTATGCAAATAATAGGAGCGTTCCAAGTGTCCTAGATTGGTCGTTTGCTTTCTCGATTAAAACTCTATGGCCTTTCAACTTATACTAACTTTTTCTTCTTTTTACATTCATATATTCCAAAATCTATTCTTTCCAGTGTATTTATTTTTTTTCATTCTCTATCGAAGTCAATTTATTCTTCTGATATGCCTTTTTTTTTTTTTTTGGGTACTTCTACAGTTTAAAATAGTTATAACTATTGCCTATAACACTAAATTAGCTTTTTCAATTCTCTCTCTCTCTCTCAAAAAAGAAAAAAAGAAAAAAGAAAAGCTTTTCCAAAACCTATTGCTCTAGATTAATTACTCTCTTTCTGAGTGTCAATCCATTTTTGAGTGTAATTAATTATTGTTTCCTATGTAAAAACTTATATAGTTTCTACTTTCTTATTTTTGGGTTTCTTAGTTGCATTTTATATGGCAATAAAAAAACCCTAGGGTTTTGCAAACTAATTGAGCAATGAGAGGGATTATATTACATTCTTTCTCCAAAAAAAAAAAAATTATATTAAAAAAATGATTGAGACCTTAATTATCATTAAAGAAAGGATGTCATTGATAATAGACATGGCATGCCTATTGGTGTTAGTATTTTTTTTTCTCTTAAATTGTAATTTATTTTTTTCAAGTGATCATAACTTTAGGCAAATTTAAAATTTAAAATTTTTGTTCAACTAATCCATGTATCGCACAAGTTAGCGACTAGTTATTATATATTAATATTCTATACAAAAAGAGACTATAATTAATAATCAAACCAATCGATCTTCAATGTTAAATTGAAAAATGGTATAAATTCCAAACTTTGCTTGTATTAATGCATAAGGCACCTAGTTTTGTTGTTCACGGTTCTTATGGCTAATTGTTGCCTATATAAACAAGTGTAGCCTATCAAAACTTGTTTAAAACTCAAGCAACTGTGTGTCTTTCTCATAAGGAGAGAGAGAGAGAGAGAGAGAGAGAGAGAGAGAGAGATGGCTTTGAGTTGGCTTCTTCATTCTGCATGTCATGTTCTAGGGTCACCAAAAATCACTAATATGCATGTCAATAGCAGCTTGAATACCCCTAATGGAGTGCCTGAGATGATGCAACCAGCTTGCAAGGAAATGAAACCTTCAGCTTCAGGGTTCCAAATGCCACTTCATTATCCTCGCTACAAGAAAGCTGACTATGAGCAAATGGAGGAGTCGAAACTGGACCTTCTTCTCAACCAATATGGGCTGAGCTTCAAAGGCACTCTTGATGAAAAGAGGGCATATGCAATGGGGGCATTCTTGTGGCCTGATCAATATTAATAAAGGAAGTTCATTTATGGCATATAATATATATATATATATATATATATATATATATTATATGCCATTATATATTATGCTCACTTTATGTGGTAATTTTCTACCTAAAGCTGATGCTTGCAGCTTAAGATAGTTATCTGCAGGGAATAAATGATAACGCGAGCATATTTTCTTGCTCATAATGTTTTAGTGGTGACTTCGACTTGTTTTGTAAATAATCTTGAGGCAGGTCCAATCACCAGTTTCAGTAGTGTTTCACACTCGCTGCCTCAATCCCAGGGTTTTTTTGTGTGTGTGTTTCAATTCAAAGTAACTTCAATAAATTTAAAGGTCCTCCTCCTAAAATGAGTATATGTACTACTCCTTGTGGCCAGCGACAGCGTGAAAGTCGATATTCCCATTTTTTTTTTCAAGCAATATTACTGCAACAACATTCAAATGAAACATCTAAACTATATATATTGGTAAAACCAACCAGATTCCGGAGCCAATTTGGCTAAGAATAATAGCTTGCAAACTTGCTTGGTGGGCAACAGTCTACCATATTTGGCTGCAAATGATTGCGATATATAGTTCATGAAGAAAGAATTTGAACTAAAGAGCGGCTAAAAAGAAGCATCATTAAGGAAGCTAGGTTGGGGTTTAAAACCAAGTTCAAGAAGTCAGTTTTGAATGCTATCATTTGTTGTAATTGAGGGATTGATCCAAGTAGTATTTTAATTGGATCCTTGAAATCTTGTGCTGCTGTGTTTTGCCAAAGTGCGAGTCATTGCGCTATTGTGCTAAAGGTGCTAGTTTGTTTGTTTGTTTTTTTTTTTTTTTTTTTTTTTTTTTTTTAGAAAGAGTTTCAACTTATGACGTCCGCTTCTGATAATAGTTTTTTATTATTAGACCAAAACACCAATTGGTTTTTTATGTACGCAAGGGTTGAATCCCAAATCTCTTATTTAATCGTCAAAAATTTTACCAATTGAGTTAACTGGAACCTGCTAAAAGTGCTAGTTTTGGATGCCTAGAGCATTTGTATTGTTGGAGGCATATAGTTAAAATGCTAAATTTAGCAACTAGATACAATAAAAGTGGCACAAAAAGCTAGTGCATTGGTGAAGCTATAGCCATACCATTTGGCTGATGCGCTACAATGCATAGCCAAAGATGGATGTGCACTGTTGCAAAGAAAGTAAAAAAATATTAATATTTTATTATAAGATATATTGTTTTATTGTGTTAGTGGTGGTGGTGGTGGTTATTGTTTATTGTAGTAGATATATTATTTTATTGTGTTAAAAGCTAAAATAAAATCACTGATGTTGGGTATTCTGTAAAATAAGGTTGTAGGGGCGAAGACTCCAAATCATGTAACGGGCTTTGGGCCTCACCCGGGACAATTGACAAGTCCGAGGAGAGGAAATGGTTACTAAAGGGATTTCCAATTTAGCTCTCATAGGCAAGGAATATTTGGAGGACAATCTGAGGAGGAATGCCTCCTCGGACGTGATGAACGTAGCTCAAATGTGCACTCTGACAATTAGAAGGACCCTTTAATAGGCACTAGCAATAGGAGCGTGCCTTATAAACTCGTGGGGAAGAAGGAAACGCAAAATATCCAAGGAAAGGCTGCTGCTACCGCATTAAATGCATTGCAGCTACTTTTCTGGGGGCATTTATGTGGAGAGGACCTGTGAACAGTGCTGCCTTGGCCACCACAACTCACAGAAGGCTGAAGAGGGGTGTCCAATGGGACAAGCATTCAAGTAGGAATCCAGATGATCAACAAGTGTAGGACCAAGATGGCTCTAAGAAGGCTATATAATATGGGGAGTCCTCATGAGAAGGGGGAGGAAAAAGGAGAGGAAAAGAATACTATAGCAATCTAAATCGTCATAATATTCAATGGTGATCAATGTATTTTCATTTAGTCTCCTCGGACTTAAGATCTAAGGATATCAATGTGTCTCATTTGTGTTAATCATGGTATAACCCAATACTGACCGTTGTCCAATTCGTTAGGACCTAGTTCTACGACCCATTCTCTACAAATTCATTGTTTCTGGACTCGTTGGACCAAGACCCCATACCTCTTGGGCTTGGGCCCCAAATAGTGACCCTACAATTGGTGCCGTTTGTGGGAAGAACTTGTGCCTCAGCAAGTGCAACGGTTAAATATGGCGGGATCAGGTCCACACTGAACGAAGCCTGTAGGTTCTCAACGGCAGGACAACTTTCTTAACCTCGAGCGGGAAAGAGATCAAAACAAACGTCGAGATGGTAGTGTACGTACCACCCATACAAGCAAAAGCCATTCAAGGGGGAAAAGTCATGTATCCCAAAAGCAGGATGATAACAGAGCTCTACAGCGGGAGATTGATGACTTGAAGAGGAAGTTATGCCGAGCGCAGCGGAAGCATCCCCTCTCCAGCCTAAACACTAGTAGTGAAGAGGACGACGATTACAGGCGGAGGTCGAGAACTCCACCAAGTGAAACCTTCTCCTATGAGGAGGAACGCCATCACAAATGCAGTCACAAAAGTCCGTCCTATAAGGGCCTAGTGAACGACGCCATGAGCAAGGCCCTGGATCGAATCTCCAAATCACCCTTCACGCGTAAGATAGAGGGGGCTGAACTTCCTCGGTGATTCCATCAACCTACTTTCGCTATATACAATGGTCGAACGGACCCCGTAGAGCACGTAAGTCAGTTCAACCAGTGAATGGCCGTCCATTCCAAAGACGAGGCTTTGATGTGCAAAGTATTTCTGTTTAGTCTGGGACCGATGGCGATGAGATGGTTTGATGGCCTCAGACCAAACTCCATAAATTCCTTTAAGCAGCTGACCCAGGCTTTTGGCTCTCGCTTCATCACGAGCAGCAGGGTTCCTCGACCCTTGGATTCCCTTCTATTTTTGTCCATGCGAGAAAGGGAGACCCTAAAAGCCTACTCGGATAGGTATTAGGAGATGTACAATGAGATAGAGGGCAATTATGATGACGTCGCCATCAGTACCTTCAAAAGTGGCCTGCCAATTGAGCACAATTTAAGAAAATCCCTGAGATGGACCGAATCGACAAGTATAAGAAGGTTGAAGAGGACCAGCAGTTAGGTAAGGGTAAAGCTAAGGTTGTTCCTCAGGAGAGGAGGGATTTCAGGTCGGACCGATTTAACAACAACAATCGACCGAGGAGAGACTACACAAAGCAATCTGGATCTGCCAGTGCGCAGGCAATTCACGCTGTGTTCCGAGATCCGATACATCAGGTTATGGAGAAAATCAGGAATGAGCCGTTCTTCAAATGGCCAAACAAGATGGCGGGAGACTCCATGAAGCGCAACCAAAACCTATATTGTCAGTACCACCAAGAACCGGGACATACCACTGAAGACTGCAGAAACCTAAAGAACCACTTGGATCAGCTGGTCCGAGAGGGAAAATTAAGTCATCTCCTACACTACTCCAGCGACTGACAAGGGCAGGCGAATGTTGAGACGCGGGGGGACACCTCCTTAAGACCACTTATAGGCATGATAAATGTCATTCTCGCCGCCCCAGGAAGGACCGGCTCTCGTCCTTCCAAAGTAATGTCTGTAGCTCGACTTCCTGTCGAATATGACGATCGGGAGTCTAAGAAGGCTAAGAGGATAACATCACCAGTGCTGGGCTTCTCGGACGAAGATATGGTCGGAACTATCCAACCCAATGATGATGCTCTGGTCGTCACGCTCAGGATTGGGGGATATGATGTGAAGAGAGTGCTAGTTGATCAGAGTAGCGCTGTGGAAGTAATGTACCTCGACCTATACAAGGTGCTAAATTTGAAACCCGAGGATTTAACGGCATACGATTCCCCTTTGGTAAGCTTCGAAGGAAAGATCGTTACTCCAAGGGGCTAGATCAGACTGCCCATACAAACGAGTTCTGACGTGGTGGAGGTAGACTTCATTGTGGTGGACGCTTATTCACCCTGCACGGCCATTGTAGCTCGGCCTTGGCTTCACGCCTTAGGGGCTGTCTCTTCCACCCTGTACCAAAAGGTGAAGTACTCGTCGGAAGGCCAGGTCAAAGAGGTTATAGGGGACCAGACCATGGTCAGACAGTGCATGGTGTCCGCTATCTCATGACGACCCAGTGCCGAGCCCTCAACTTCTAAGGAGAGCGACTTATAGCAATCAACAGCCCCGGCATTGCCCGGTGGGGGGTCAGTTGAGGAAGTAAAATGCGAGGATCTGGAAAAGGTTTCTGTGGGCGTTGATCCAGAAAGATTCTTTCAGGTCGGCTCGGAACTACCTCCCCAAGAGAAAGAAAAACTAATTGATTTTCTTAGGGAAAATGTGGACGTGTTTGCATGGGATGCCTATAAGGCCCCAGGGGTTGATCTGGACTTCATATGCCACCACCTAAACGTTAACCCATCTGTTACGCCCAAGAAGCAACCCCCTCGACGTTCGTCGAAGGAGCATGCTAATGCAGTCAGGGAGGAGGTGATGAAACTTAAGAGAGCAGGAACTATCAAAGAAGTCTTTTACCTCGAGTGGCTGGCCAATACTGTAGTAGTGAAGAAAAAGAGCAGAAAATGGCGAGTCTGTGTAGACTTCACGGACTTGAATAAAGCCTGCCCAAAGGATCCATTCCCTATGCCTTGGATAGATCGGTTGGTAGACGCGACCATTGGACATCCTCGAATGAGCTTCTTAGATGCCTTTCAAGGATACCATCAGATACCCCTAGCCGTAGACGATCAAGAAAAGACAGCTTTTGTCACCCCCATTGGAAACTACCACTATAAGGTGATGCCTTTTGGTTTGAAGAACGCGGGTTCCACCTACCAGAGAATGATGACCAGAATGTTTGAGCCGCAAATGGGTAAGAACATCGAAGTTTATATAGATGACATGGTGGTAAAGAGCAAACTGGTGTCCGAACATGTGAGAGACCTTGGCGACATCTTTGAAATTCTGAGGAGACACAAGTTGTGTCTCAACATGTCCAAGTGTTTATTCGGAGTGGGATTAGGAAAGTTCTTAAGCTATATGATGACCCACAGAGGTATCGAAGTCAGCCCCGATCAAATCAGGGTTATCCACAGCATGCAGTCACCTCGGAACCCCAAGGAGGTCCAAAAGCTTACCGGTATGATTGCAGCATTAAACCGTTTTATTTCTCGATTGGCGGATAGGTGTAGACCTTTTTTCCTTTTGTTGAATAAATGAACGGATTCGAATGGACTGAAGAATGTGCCTTGACCTTCCAACAACTTATATAGTATCTTTCTCAACCACCAATCATGTCTAGCCCCAAGGCCAATGAAATCCTGTTCGCTTACATTGCTGTGACCCATCACGCAGTAAGTTTAGTGCTGATACGAACGGACAACGGTGTACAACGACCGGTTTATTACGTAAGCAAATCATTGCACGAGGCTGAGATTCGCTACCTTCCACTGGAAAAGGCCATCCTGGCGGTGGTTCAAGTTACACGAAAACTCCCCCATTACTTCCAGGCACACATAGTTATTATTCTAACCCAACTCCTGCTCAGGTCCATACTCCGGAGTGCTGATTATACAGGGAGAATTGCTAAATGGGGCACGATTCTAGGGGCTTTTGACATTAAGTACATGCCTCGAACCGCTGTAAAAGGCCAAGTCCTTGCGGATCTGGTGGCTAAATTTGCTGAACCCTCGTTAGAAGGAGAAGAAGGGATGCAAAGCATGGATAAGAAATCGATTGGCTCAATCTCTCTACAAAGGCCCACCTGTTGGAAGGTATATGTCGATGGCGCGACAAATCAAAGGGGCTTTGGGGTGGGGTTAGTCCTGATTTCCCCCGAAAGTATTACCATCAAAAAATCGCTAAGACTGGGCTTCTCGGCCACGAATAATGAGGCTGAATATGAAGCCCTGCTAGAAGGAATGTCCATGGTCCAGAAACTGGGTGGGAAATCTATAAGCATGTTCTCGAACTTAAGACTTGTTGTAGGCCAAGTAAATGGGGAGTTAGAGGCAAGAGTTGAAAGAATGTAAGAGTACTTAGACCAAGCTAAACGCCTGCGGTTACATTTCGATTCTTTTAGCCTACTGCACATCCCCAAGAGTGGAAACACACACGCCGATTCCCTGGCCACGTTGGCCACCTCCTCAGCTCAATGGTTACCTCGAGTCATCCTTGTGGAAGATTTATACAAACCCTTGGCGATGGAGAAAGAAATGATCCGTGTCCACAACGTCAGAGTAGGGCCCAGCTGGATGGACTCTTTGGTACTGTTTCTAAAAGAGGACATCTTACCCGAAGAGAAGTGTGAAGCCGACAAGATAAAAAGAAAAGCCTCTCGATTCTAGCTATCTGAGGACTTGAAGCTGTATAAACGCTCATTTTCGGGACCATACCTGCTTTGCGTGCACCCTGAGGCCACAGAACTCATCTTGTAGGAATTGCACGAAGGAATTTGCAGAAGCCATACAGGAGACAGGTCCTTATCCCATAGGGCCATCACCCAAGGCTACTGGTGGCCAAACATGCAGAAAGAAGCACATGAATACGTGAAGAAATGCGACCAGTGCCAGAGATTTGCGCCAAACATACATCAACCAGGGGGGATCCTCAATCCGTTGTCCAGCCTTTGGCCGTTCGCCTAATAGGGCTTGGATATCGTAGGGCCATTTCTCAAAGCAGCAGGGAACAAAAGATATCTGCTCGTCGGCACTGATTACTTCACTAAATGGGTTGAAACCGAACCCTTGGCAAATATCAGAGACGTGGATGCCAAAAGGTTCGTCTGGAGAAACATTGTTACCCGGTTCGAAGTCCCTCATACCCTAATCTCGGACAGTGGTCTTCAGTTCAATAGTAAAGCTTTCAGAAGATACTGCGGCGAATTAGGAATTGTCAATAGATATTCTACGCCAGCCTACCCCCAAGGGAACGGGCAAGCAGAGGTTGTTAACAAGGTCATAGTAAACGGGCGAAAAAAGAGGTTAGACGACGCGAAGGGAAGATGGGTAGAAGAACTGCCACACATCCTGTGGACGTACCGAACCACGCCCCGCAAGTCAATAGGAGAAATGCTCTTCTCGATGACTTATGGGGCCGAGGCTGTGATTCCACTAGAAACGAACTTTGCAACACTAAAAACCAGCTCTTTCTGTCCGAGCAGCAACAATGAGCTACTAGAGAAAAGTCTAGACCTCATCGAGGAAAGAAGGGAAAGGGCGATGGTCCAACTTGCCTACTACCAACACAAGTTTAAGCAAGGTTATGACGCTAAGGGGAAGCTAAGGCCACTAGTGCCTGGGGACTTAGTATTAAGGAAAGTTCTGGGCACTGCAAAAAATCCCGCATGGGGGAAGCTTGGGCCAAATTGGGAAGGACCATATCATATCACTTCAGTGGCTGGCATTAGGGCATATTTTTTAGAAGATTTAGATGAGAATGTAGTGCCACGCCATTGGAATGTGAATAACCTGAAAATGTATTATTATTAATGAAAGTTTCCTTCGTTGATGAATCTTTCTATTACGCAAAGCACCCCTCCCCCCCCCCCCTCGCTTCTTATGTCTCATTTGTTTACTCAAGTATTAAATAGAACCTAAGTCCTACGTGGCTCCTCGGACTACAGGCTCAGGGGAAATTAATCACATCTTAGAATTGTCTAAGTGTTAAATAGAACTTAAGTCCTGTGTGGCTCCTCGGATCACAGGCTTAAGGGAAATTAATCACATCTTACAATTGCCCAAGTATTAAACAGAACTTAAGTCCTGCGTGGCTTCTCAGTCCTCAGGCTCAGGGGAAATTAATTACTTTTTACATTCACTCAAGTATTAAACATAACCTCAATCCTATGTGGCTCCTCGGACCACAGGCTCAGAGGAAATTAATTACCTTTTACATTTACTCAAGTATTAAATAGAACCTAAGTCCTGCGCGGCTCCTCGAACCACAGGCTCAGGGGAAATTAATTACTTCTTACAATTGTTGAAGTGTTAAACAGAACCTAAGTCCTGTGTGGCTCCTCGGACCACAGGCTCAGGGGAAATTAATCACATTTTACAATTGCCCAAGTATTAAATAGAACCTAAGTCCTACGTGGCTCCTCAAATCACAAGCTCAGGGGAAATTAATTACTTTTTACATTCACTCAAGTATTAAACAGAACCTAAGTCCTGCATGGCTCCTCGGACCACAGGCTTAGGGGAAATTAATTACTTTTTACATTTACCCAAGTATTAAACGGAACCTAAGTCCTGCATGGCTCCTTGGACCTAAGCCTAGGGGAAACTAACTACTTCCAACACCTAAGGAACGCCCTTATGAACGTTAGACAGGGTGCAGGATGCGAGGTATATCTTTTACCGCCATCAAGTCCAATATTCACTATATAAGAATTAACTCTCGCCACGAATGTAAAATATCCTTGTTCAGATTAGACCTCTCGGAAAATGACGAGCGATAATGAAGTTGAAAGCAGCGAAAATAAAATCCCGAAAAATAGAAAAGAAATGCATTCATTAACTTAAAGGAAATTCATATTACAAACGGTAGCAAACGCCACAGAAAAACAACAGTAAAATAATGAAAGAAAATCCTACATCTAGAAATCTAGACTTTATCCTTAGCCGCGTCTTTCTCAGAGTCAGCAGCCTAAGAGCAAGTGCCTTCAGTTCTGGACTTCGATTCAGCCTTCTTGGCCTGCGAGACGACATCTCTGATCGTGAGGGAGTCTTTGGATGGTCTGTCCTTCGCTGGTTACTGAGCTTCCTTATCCGCTCCTTCCCCCCCGAGAGCGTTAGGATCAGGGAGGGCAGCCTGGGCAGGAAGAAGCGTCTCTGCAGGAGTGTCCAAGTTAGGAATCTCTCAAATATCCTCTGGGAAGAAGATATTCTCGATCTTCCTAAGCTCGGAATCTGCAGGGACTCCCACCCGGTCCATCGCTACTCCCCAAGACTCGGTGCAATAGTCCCTGCAGACCACAGCCACCTTTTCGGTCAGCCTGGTTTCGGTGTCAAGTACCCCACGCTCATACGACGCCTTCACGGCGGCCTCAGTTGCTTCCCTAGCTACCCAAGCCGTAGCCTCAGAACGTAGCAGCTGCGCCTTGAGGTCCAAGACCGCTTGCTTCTCGGTAGCCAGGTTTATCTCCGTTATATGCAACTTTTGGCGCATATCCTCGGTGCGCTTCTCCGTAGTCTTCAGGCTTGCCACGGTGCTATCCCTAGCCTAAATAACCTCTTTGACCTTATCGGCTAGGCTATCCTTCTCTTGCTTAAGGACCCTAGCAACCTTCTCAGTCGCAAGTCGGGACTGAACCTCAGCATTTATTTCCTCGCGACAGTTCTTGACCTATTCCTCGGCCACATAAATTTGCTGAGTCACTTGCACAAAGCAAAGGAAGGGTCATCAAAACACGGGTGACAAATAGATTAAGGTGGAATTTAGAATTTATGCAATGAAAGGTCCGGTTGCCTTGTAGTCCTGAGCCCATCCATGTCACGAGGCAGGAGGAGGGGCTGCTGTAGAGCCTCGGCAAGATATGTTGCCTGCCCCCGCTAGGACTCCCAAAGTGTCGTGTCCCAAGGAATGGGAACGCCGTCGAATTCAAGTCGAGGAGACCAGGTGCGCTGCCCCCTTCGGTGTGCAGCCTCATCTCGACTATCTATGGACTTAGTCCGCTTATCTTTAAGCACTTTGCCTTTCTTCTATTGTTTGGCCTTTTGAGGTCTGACCTCACCCTCCTCTAGTTCATCGATTGGCCTTTTCCTCCTCAGGTTTGGATTGGCCTGTAGTCCGAGGTCAGTGGGAGGAGGAGGTGGAGGAGGGAGGCTGGCGGGAGCTTGCGCCTTAGGGGCATCCTTGGAGGATTGCCCTTTATTCTTGTTGGACATGAGGCCCTTTAGACCAGATCTCGGCTTCAGATCCATGCCTTCTTCTTCAATCTCTTGGCTGGAATCGATTCGAGCAACTATTAGTCTTAGGAATGAGCCGTAGAGAAGCGATCAAGATCCGAGTCAGAATCTGAAAGCTCTACAGGCCTTGTTGGCATCTCATCCTCTTCATTAAAGCGGAAGTGATTGATTTTGGCTTCGAGGGATGAGTGTGTAGAATCAATCTCCTCCCCTGGAACGGCTACCTCCTAGGGAATGCGTTGAGCGGGTGGCTGGACTGGTGGCAAGTCTCTCCAAGCTAGAAATCCCGGCTTAGAAATGTTAATACGAGTCGATCGGGGGCTCCCGGCCCTTATCGCCTGGCCCATGTCCTAGAATATACGGGATAGAGGCTCGTAGTCCAAAATAAGGTGAGCGGCTCGCAACTGCCCATCCTCGCTCACAAAGATCTCCGAACTTAAGAGGTAGTTGAGAGCTTGGACGTTGACCAGATTAATCCTCGGAGTGACGTGTACTTTGTCTACAAAACATCCAAAAGAGAGACTACGTTAGTCCGAGAGAACAAGCGACCAAAACGAAGACCAAAACAAGTAAAAGGAAAGCTTAAAAGACTAAAATCCCCACCGAGGGACCTGATCCTAGAGTGTCCCACATGGTGTTCCTGCCCTAACTGGGCAGTGAAGACTGTCATGCCATTCCCCGGAAACGACCAGATAATCGTTTTTCAAGCCTTTATTGGACTTGGGAAGGCAAGATATCAGCCTCACCTTGTCGGACCTGGATTTCAGGTATTACAACCTAGCAAGGTAGTGGCACTCGTACAAGTGAACAACATCGTGCCATGAGAGACCGAGGTTCATCTGGTCATTCAGTGCTTCTACGCATCCTAAGATTCGGAACATGTTAGCGGCGATCTAGTGGGGGGCCAGCCTATGGCTACGCAAGTAATCTCTAGTTATTGTACCCATAAGAATCGTCATCCCTCCTTCTATGAAAGCGATCATAGGAATGACGACTTGCCCCGTTTCTCTGTTAGTTAGAATTTGGTCCGAAGGGCAATACTCTAAACCCATTCCTTGTGGGATATAGTACCTGGCCCTAAAACCCTCCATACCGGCTGGAGAATCTACTAGGTTCTTAAACTTACCCATCCAGGTAACCGGAAATGGCATAGAGAAAGGTTTAAAAAAGAAAGAAGGCCAAGGAAAAAAAAAAAAAAAAAAAAAAAAAAGGGAATATAGGGAAATGAAAACTTACAGGAATATGTATGCTAAGTCTCTCAAACTTTCAAAAGATTTGTAGGGAATCCTTACAGAAACAGCTATGAAACTCAGGGACTTAGAATATTTTGTGAGAAGAGGCGCTAAAATTCTCTAGAACACTTGAATGTTTTTTCTAAAAAAGAGGAAAGTGATTTCCCTTAGAAGCCTTATATAGTGAGGGAAAATAAATGGGATTACTCCCGCTCAAAATTTTAGAAGAATATCTGTTGTTGATTTAGCGTCCCACCGTTGGATGCGAGGGGACATAGAGCCGTCTGGAGTAATTAACGGTGCCTCGTGGGCTACGAAGCGTCAGTAGCAGTTATAAGGCGTGTGAGACAGTGCTCCCACATGTGTGAATCAAAGAATTGGAGGGACTTATCCTTTAAATATCAAAATCCCGCTTTTTTCTCCTTGGATAAAAGGGAAAAACCGGAATTTTGAGGGGCTATTGTAGGGGCAAAGACTCCAAATCATGTAACGGGCTTTGGGCCTCACCCGAGACAATTGACAAGTCTGAGGAGAGGAAATGGTTACTAAAGGGATTTCCAATTTAGCTCTCATAGGCAAGAAATATTTGGAGGACAATCCGAGGAGGAATGCCTCCTCGAACGTGATGAACGTAGCTCAAGTGTGCACTCTGGCAATTAGAAGGACCCTTCAATAGGCACTAACAATAGGAGTGTGCCTCATAAACCCGTGGGGAAGAAGGAAACACAAAATATCCAAGGGAAGGCTACTGCTACCGCATTAAATGCATTGCATCTACTTTTCTGGCCGCATTTATGTGGAGAGGACCTATGAACAGTGCTGCCTTCGCCACCACAACTTACAGAAGGCTAAAGAGGGGTGTCTGATGGGACAAGAACTCAAGTAGGAATCCAGATAATCAACAAGTGTAGGACCAAGATGGCTCAAAGAAGGCTATATAATATGGGGAGTCCCCATGAGAAGGGGGAGGAAAAAGGAGAGGAAAAGAATACTATAGCAATCTAAACCGTCATAATATTCAACGGTGATCAATGTATTTTCATTTAGTCTCTTCGGACTTAAGATCTAAGGATATCAATGTGTCTCATTTGTGTTAATCGTGGTATAACCCAATACTGACCGTTGTCCAATTCGCTAGGACCTAGTTCTACAACTCATTCTCTACAAATTCATTGTTTCTGGGCTCGTTGGACCAAGACTCCATACCTCTTGGGCTTGGGCCCCAAATAGTGACCCTACAAAGGTGATAAAATAACTTTTTTGTGGTGTTAAATTGATAAATTTATGGCTCCACTAACTTTTGTTTAGTTGTTAGTGTGTTTTGCTTTGCTATTTGTTTTGGCTTGCTTTGGTTTTATAGTTAGTTTTGTTTTTTGGGTTGGTGTTGTAGGGAGGTTTTCCTATTTGCTGGTTTATTTTTGAATTTTTCTTTTATAATATGTGTTTGTTTCAATGAATAAAAGCTGAATTACCCAAAAAAATAAAACCCAGGGTTTAACGGGTGAACATGACCAAATAATTAATGAAATGTGGCGCAAATAATTAATGAAATGAGGTGCTATTCCTTAGGTTCTCCTCTTAAGATTCTACCGTATGGATTTTTCCTTATGAGATAGAAGTATATTTTTTAGTTAAGTAGTCACATGACTCAATCTTAAGTAAAGAACTTAAAGAAAAATACCAAAATGATTGTACCTAAGCTTTGTCCATAAAAAAATTTCTGCTCACGGTAATGTGAAAAATAAGGTTTCCAATTTTCGGAAATCAAAGTCCCCGCAAAAGATAATCTTGTGGCAAATATGTTGGAAACGTCAAATCATCCTTCCAATATACAATTTTGGATCATTAGGAATATATAAGCCTTAAAGTTATTCTATTCGATATTTTTTTTAGATGGAAATTTAGACAAACCCAACATTGTACTACATTTTTTTTTTCTTGTAACCTACCTAAAGTTATTCCACTCAATAATTTTTTTTATTTGACGGAAATTTGGACAAACCCACCCATTGTACTACATTGTTTTTCTTATGCTCTCTGTGTTTGCAAAATTTTAAGATAAGTTTATAGATGTTTAAAATATTTATAAAAATACATGTTTTTATATATGAGTGAGTGCAAGTTACACTTGAAGCAAGGACGGACCTAGGATTTTAAGCTAGCAGAGGCCGGAGTATAAAGAAAAAAAAAAAAAAAAACTCCAAATAGGGATGTATATAGTTTTAAAAAATTATAAATATTCAAAATTGTTGTTTCTAAATACATTAAGATACAATCATTTACCAATAAAGACAAATAAAAACAAAATATATATATATATATATATATTTTTTTAATACTAGGTTGGCTAGGATTATATTTGATTTTATTTTTGTTGAAGTTAGAGCATTTACATTGGTGGTGCTAAAAATTTTAGTTTTTAGCACCTCAAAAAGTTACTTTATCAATTTTACCACCTCATTTTACAATACACCTAATATCAAATGTTCTTTTTTTTTTTTAATAATTTCTTTTAAAATAATACAAACAATTCATTAAAATAATAAAGGAAGTGAGAGAATTTGAGTTTTTTAATTTAAGGAAGAAATATAATCTTAATAAAATATTTTATTTATTTTTAACAACTTTCTACAGTCAATTGGTATTTATACCAATTTACCGTAATTGCAAAAAATTTAGCTTTAACGTCTCCAATAACACATGATTATTTGGTTCTTGGGTGATAAAATAGTTTTTTTTTTGTTAAAATATAATCACCATTGTAAATATTTTTATTGTTTTTATTAAGTTTTTTGTTGGATAGTTGCTATTTAGGTGATGTTAATTAGGCTTATTGTGGAGAAAGGGGTCTAACTACAAAAACAAAAAATATTATAACTATATAAAAAAATTGTTTTGGACTTGGGGGGGGGGGGTGTTGGGGCCTGGGTCCCCACCTGGGTCCATCCATGACTTGAAATAACTTTAAATACTGTTATACTCTTTAATTTTTTTTAATTGGATGCGAATTTCAATAACTTACTATTATATTATATTTTCTTCTTATATCGTTTGTGATTGCAAATTTTTGTATTTCTTTTATACTTACAAAATTCTAAAATGATTTAAGTTTTTGTATTTTAAACTTATGTATAAAAAATGAAGAATTTATATATAATTGGTGCCTACTTTCTACATGTTTATTAATTATTAGTACAATTATTATGTTTTGGAAGCTTCCTCGTTATATTTTGGTTCACCACATTCTTCCATTTTTTTAGGGTCTTTATATGTTTACAGTGTAGACACATAAAAAGTGATAAATGTTGTACATATTTGCAATTAACATTTGCCACTTTGTGTGTGTTTACAATATAAATTTATATTGTGTTGGATTATTTTGATAAAAATATTAAAATTTATGTTTTCAAGTGAATTGATTAAATTAATTTTTATCCTCTAGTGGCTATATCAGTTTCTTTGTTATTATTGAAATTCAAGTCTGATAATAATTTCAAGTACGTCAGTTTTTTTTTTTTTCCTTAATGATATTGACTAAATGAATTTTAATGGCTCAATGTATATGGCAACATTTCTTTGTCAAATACAGTTACTTATAAATGTTTTTTTTATATATATTCTGGTGTTTTTTATATGAAATTTATATTGGTATATAAATTAATAATATTGATATATTATTATTAGAGAGATGCTACGTCTACAATATTTTTACAATAAATCACAGGTGGTTAGTCGTTATTGGTTCAAATTTCAAACTAACGCTAAGATTACTTTTTTGCCCTAACAATAACAACTAGTAACAACTTGCCACTTAGAATTTGTTGTAAAAATGTTGTAAACATATCGTTTCTCTTATTATTATCAGCCACATTGTAAGGGCACATTTTACTCCCAAAATCCAAGTTGATGGTCAATGGCCCAAAGAGTCCAAAACAATGAATTTAGTAGAGAATGAGCTTGCAAATAAACTTTCAATGAGCTAAGGTTTTAGTGATCCAAGTAGGTTAGTTGCTCTTAGAAAGAATATATGTTTCTTAAACTTATATTAAATTACAGGTCTTGAGTATGCAGTGATTTTTTCTTGGATTTTTTGATGATCCCCTTGTAATGGGGTTTCTCTCCTTTATATTCTCCTTTCTTCTTTCATTCCAACCCTCCATGTGTAGATTAGATTGCTGGCCTTGATACTTGTCCCATCAACACATTCTTGAAGTCTTTGGGGGTAGCTATAAGGCTGAAGATTTCTATTCAGGTATCACCTCCACATTAATGCGGCTAGGGGGTTAGATGCAGAGCATTTAATGCGGTGGTAGCAGCTTCCTTTTCAGATGTTTCCCAACTCCCTTTTATCTTATCCCTATCTGAAGGGTTGGACCTTTGACCTATATTCTGTTTAGCCGAAGAGGTACTTCTCTTTGGACAACATTTCTAGCTCCTTATGATCAGACTTCTTCCACAACCCATTAACATGTATGCCTTCGTTAATATTTACTTGTCCTCGGGCTATCTGATGTGCTCGAGCACGACCCATGGCCCAATACTTATATATGGGCCCTTCATCCCTACACACATTATGGACTATTTATTGACTATTGATTTAATAGCATTATGACCATAAAAAATGAATTTAAAAAATGGGTGATTGCTTAGCCTATTTAGAGGCCTTCATGTTCGGCCAATGAAGGGAGAATAGAACAAAAAGTTTAGAAAGAAAGCTGATGCTTTATCTTCTCTACTTCTTCTTCCTACTTCTAAAAAAATATATTATCTTCATATATTATATTTTTTGGATAAAAGAAAGTACTATTTGAGAGTTTCAAATCCTACAAGTGGTGTAGTCTTGTAAGGATAATCAGTGAAGGTGGCTGGGTTGTTGTATCCCCAGGGAAGCATGTAAATGTTTAGTCTATTACATCGAAAACCCTGTAGATGCATGTATCATTTCAAGACAGTGACATGGTCCATGCCTCAACCTAGTCATCTAAAAACATATATGAATTGATGGTAAATTGCTTCTTGTTATGAGATCAATTTTAAAGTATCATCAAGGTAACATCTCTCCACTATTCTCAATTTTATGGTAAATTTCAATTATGAGAATTTTAATTATTTATATGATATGTTGAATGTAATGAAATTCAATTTATTTACCAATTGTTGTTCTTAGGAACAACACATTGCAATTACAATGTAAACATAACTTTTTTAAATGTGAAATACATTTCATTCTATTAAAGAAAATTTGGGTAACAAGTCCATAAAGGAAAGATTGTAGAAACAAAAGAAGAACATTATACATATATTATATTTGGTTTTGTGGATGGTGGTTTCTTTTTCTTTTTCTTTTTAAATAAGTAGACCAAAGAAAGAGCAAAGGAATTCAAACTCACCTAGTGAGTATATGGATTTCGCGTCTGTTAAATATTAGCATTGATACACCATGTTGAATATGCTGGTATGGATGCAGAGGCGAAAGCATAAAGTATAGAACACAATAACACACGAGAGTTACGTTGTTTTGCCTAACAGCCTACATCCATGGAAGAAACCCTAAAGGGCTACATCAATAATATATTATAGTGTAGTACAAATCTTGTATTGCAATTAATCATAACATGTATGTATATAGTATACTAAACCCTAGACTAATAGACTTCTAGTACAAGTAGGAGACTTGGCTTGCACACAAAGTAGAATTAAGTTTGGACTTATGCTAATGGACTAATATATCTTTAACACCCCCTTTCAAACTCAAGATGGAAGTTTGATGAAATCTTTAGATTTGATAAGATTGAGAAGATCCCTTGAATGAAGTTTGGCTCTGTGACGGTAGTTTGAGGAAGGCAATGGTCTTACAGTGCTGATGCAACTTCTAGTGATGGCATGACTATATCAGAGAGTTATGATGGTAGCAATAGGAGGCTAAAGAAGATGAACGCAATGAAAAAAAATACCAAGGAAGACAAAGATTATTCTTAAATATACCGCAAGGATAGAAAACCATGGCCACAAGAAGGTGGCTCTGATACCATGTTAAATATTAGTATTGATACACCATGTTGAATAAGCTAGTATGGATGCAGAAGCGAAAGCAAAAAGTATAGAACACAATAACACACAAGGGTTATTTGGTTCAGCCTAATGGCCTACATCCACGGAGGAAACCCTAAAGGGTTACATCAATAATTTATTATAGTGAAGTACAAATCCGGTGTTACAATGAATAATAATAGACTAAATCCTAGACTAACAGACCTCTAATATAATTAGGAGACTTAACTTACACACTTTATGCTATTATGCTAATGGACTAATATAACTCTAAGAGTGTCAACTCCCAAGCACTTTATGCCACCTGAGTGAAAGGACATCCCAGGCATTGAAAGCCTAACCTATTAGGCAATTCAAGTGCAGGATGACTCGGCATATCCAAGTCACAAAGCACCACTCTCCCTATAGGTGAGTAATGGGGAAGCTCTCAAGATGAAAGCTTTGTACTTTGATCAAACCAAAAAAAAAGGTCTACAAACCAGGGGAAGAATTTCATAACCAAGTTACTGATAATTTGGTAGAACTTGTGACAGAGGAAACGGGCGAATTACTTGAAGAAGTCCTGTTATACTACCAATTAAAAAATAAATGTTAGTAGAACAAAAATGCAAAATTTTAATGAGTACAATTTGCATCTAAAAAAAGTAAAAAACAAGTACACCTTCCTCTCTCTCTCTCTCTCTCTCTCTCTCTCTCTCTCTCTCTCTCTCTCTCTCTCATCTGGTCGCCTGTGTGCCAATTGCTAAGCACTGCTGTGCAGTCAACTTTTGGCCAACTAAAGTAAACTTTTAGACTAGCAATGAAGTTCTCTGCAGCTGTACAGCATTTTACATGTAAATAGTTTTGTTTTATTTTATTGTTTTTATAATAGACACATATATTAGTTTTGTTGATTTAAAGTTCTGTATAGATAACAGTAATAATAATATAATAATATATAATAGTATGGTTTATAGTATTAGATTATCTCTTTATATTTGAAAATAGTGTTGAACCCCTTAAAAAAGCTATAAGATGTAAAAAAAAAAAAAAGTTTGAAATTAAGTATAAATAATTTTTGTATGATGAAAGAATGTAGGCACAACTTTATTGACTTCAAGTTAGTTTATGTTATCTCAAAAAAAAAAAAAAAAGTTAGTTTGTGAAATAAAGATTCTATTTTGGATCATGATTTAGGCGAAATTAGCTTGAAAATTTCGCATTTTGAGTTGACTTATATGTAGGCATAACCTAACGACATAACGTAGACATAATTAGCTTGGCCTCCCTAGAAAAATTTCTTGGCTTTGCCATTTTTTATATATATATATATATATATATATATATATTAAGTCATATTTAAATATATAAAATACTTCAATTTAGTTTTTGTTCTAAGAGTGTGTTTGTTTGAAAGTGAAATAAGGTGGATGGAAAACTTTGGAAAGAAAATAAGAAGGAAAACTTTTTTGGAATGTGTTTGGTTGGGTGGGGAAGAAGGAAAATAAATGGTGGAGCCTAGATGTTTTTTCCCTAGGCCCATAAAAAAGTTTTCTCTCCAAAATGGAGAGAAAACTGAAAGGAAAAAATGAAACTACTTAATAGACGAAAATACCCATGTGCACTTGCACATGAACTTTATCTGTACATTGCTTTTCTTCACCTTTTTTTTACTTCTTTCTGGACATTGCCTCCTCTTTTTGTTCTTTCTTTTTTCTTCTTCTTCTTTTTTTTTTTTTTTTTTTTTTCTAGACATTACCTTTTCTTTCCTCTTTTTATTTTTTATTTTTTATTATTTACTAGGCAGGAATCCAGTGTACGTTGCTCTTTTTTTGTGTTTTTTTAACATGATTTTTATTTTTTAATAAATTTAGGTGATTTTTTTTTTGGTTGTTTGTCACTTTTTTGGTTTTAATTGGGCACCATTTTTTAACAAGGGCATATGAGTAAATTTAGACAAATTCACTTTTTTCATTCCTTCACTTTCCACTCAAAATCAAACAAAAGGAGAAAAATTAAAATTTTTTCTATCCTTTTCCGTTCTTCCAACCAAACAGATCCTAAAGCTCCCAAATGCATCAAGTCGCCATCAATTGTAGGTTCCATGCGTTGGACGCACTCAACGCAGGTTTCATGAATTATTGCATAGGTTTATGTCAAAATAAGGGTAATTATTGAGTACTTCCAGAATACCATAAGTACGTACTCTCTTCTCTCATATAACTGTAAGTCCTACTAATTAAATTTATGGTGAAACTCATAATTCATATAAAAAGATAGTACAAATTTATGGTACTCCTAGAATATTTAATAATTTTCCTCAAAACAAAGCCATTATTAAGGTATGTAGAAAGCTTAATTACAAAGCCACTCAACATTATTGAAGATGACGTCAAAGGTTTCATAGTTGGGTCATAGTACCTCAATACGCAACTCAGTCATTATAATTTTATTATTATATAGGGCGTGGCTTCTATACGAAAAGATATTAAATTGAAAAATGGCATAAATTCCAAACTTTCCTTGTATTAATGCATAAGTTACCCAGTTTTGTCGTTCACGGGTCTTATTGCTAATTGCTGCCTATATAAATTGAAGTGTAGTCTAGCAAAACTTGTTTTAAAACTCAAGCAACTTTGTGTCTCTCTCTCATAATAAGGTCTGAGAGGTAGAGAGAGAGCGAGAGAGAGAGAGAGAGAGAGACATGGCTTTGAGTTGGCTTCTTCATTCTGCATGCCATGTTCTAGGGTCACCAAAAATCACTAATATGCATGTCAATAGCAGCTTGAATACCCCTAATGGAGTGACTGAGATGATGCAACCAGCTTGCAAGGAAGTGAAACCTTCAGCTTCAGGGTTCCAAATGCCTCTTCATTATCCTCGCTACAAGAAAGCTGACTATGAGCAAATGGAGGAGTTGAAACTGGACCTTCTTCTCAACCAATATGGGCTGAGCTTCAAAGGCACTCTTGATGAAAAGAGGGCATATGCAATGGGGGCATTCTTGTGGCCTGATCAATATTAGTAAAGGAAGTTATTTGCATGGAATAAATGATAAAGTGAGCATATATATATATATATGCCATAATCATGTTTATGTCCATTCTCCCTATATGTATTTTGGCCTTATGGTCAGTATGTTTTGTAGTTTATGTCATGTAGTAATTTTCTACCTAAAACTGATGCTAGCAGCTTAAGATAGGCCATAATCATGTTCATGTCCATTCTCTCTATATGTGTTTTGGCCTCATGGTCAGTATGATTTGTGGTCTATGTTATGTAGTAATTTTCTGCCTAAAACTGATGCTAGCAGCTTAAGATAGTTATTTGCATGGAATAAATGATAAAAGTGAACATATTTTCTTTCTCATAATGTTTTAGTGGGCAAGACTTCTACTTGTTTTGTAAATAATCTTGTGGCAGGTCCAATCACCAGTTTCACACACACTGCCTCAATCCCAGGATTTTTGTGTGTTTTGAATTCAAAGTAACTTCAATAAATTTAAAGGTCCTCCTCCTAAAATAAATAAATAAATATATATATATATATATATATATATATATGTACTCCTTGTGGCTAGCAACAACATGAAAGTCAATGTTCCTTCTTTTTTTGCAAGCAATATTACTGAGAGAAACATTCAAATGACACATCTAAACTATATATATTGGTAAAACCAACCAGATTCCAGAGCCAATTTCCTGGTTTAAAGTGTTTAACAGATAGTCTTGAGACTCTTGACCAAATAATTAATGAAATATGGCGCATGTTAAAAAAAAAATATCTACCTACGGTAGGGTGAAAAATATGGTTTCCAATTTCTGGAAATTGAAGTCCCAGCAAAAAATAATCTATTAATCTTTTGGCAGAGTTGGTGAAAACATCAAATCATCCCCTATGCAATTTTGGATCATTAGGAATATATATATTAGAAATATATATCTAATTACTCCACTTAATATTTTTTAATTTGATAGAAATTTAGACAAACCCATCATTGGACTACATTTTTTTAATACCCTCCTCAAAGTTACTCCACTCAATGTTCTTTTTTATTTGATGGAAATTTGGACAAACCCACCATTGTACTACGTTTGTTTTTCTTATACCCAGGAAAATTTTAAGATAAGTTTATAGATGTTTAAAATATTTTTAAAACTACAAGTTTTTATATATGAGGGAGTGCAAGTTACATCTAGAGTAACTTTAAATATTTTTATACTAATTAGGGCCGGCATTACATACAAGTGAGAGGGTTCAAATGAACCCCCTGACCTGGTCTCAAAAAAGAATATTATATATAAAATTTTAATTTTTTTGACCTCTTAAAATAAAATTTTGAACACTCTAACTTGATTTAGGAAAAAAAAAAAAAAAAAACCCAATTGAATAAACTTGAATATGATCATTTAGTGCTATTTTCACAATATTTTTACAATAAAAGTTAAGTGATAAGTTGTAATTGGTTTTTATCTAAACTCACAACTAACATTACTTTTTTACTTACCTTTAATAGATTGCAACCTAAATTTTTTTGTGAAATTTTTCTAGAAGTAACAGTACTCCTAAAATATTCAATTTTATGAGAAAGAAAGAAAAAATCAATCTTTTGCTCATTCATTAAAAATAAATAAACCTTCTCTTCAAGACTTTGGCATTGACAACGGAATGAAGTTGTTTTTAACTACACTTTTCTTCATCAGCAACAAATTACACCATCGATACAACCAGTAGATGAGTATCTACATCTGTGATTTTTTTCCCATTTTCTCTATTTCTCTTTCTCCCTTTCATGTTTTCTTAGTTTTTCTCTATGCTCTAGTTTTTCTCTTTGTTTGATCAAGTAGTTTAATAAGTGCTCTATAGATTTTCAAGTCCAAGAAATCTTTTAGTGCTTGCTCCAATTCCAAGTGAGTGACCACATGAATAATTAGTGTTTTTTTAATTTCACATTTACTCCCAATAATATTCCTAGGTGTTTTAGTGTTTTTATTTAGAGTAAATTTCATTTACACCCCTTGAGGTTTGGGCTAACGTCAACTAGGTTCAAAACTAGCCAATTTGATCCCTAAAACTAATTTAGTTCTTAAAATAGTTGAGAAAGAATAACTAACTGTTTAGGGACTAAGTTGGCTTTACTGTTTTAGGGAACAAATTAGCTAGTTTTGAAAAGTCTTAGACTTGGTTAATATTAGCCAAAAACTAAAGGTATGTTAGTGGAATTACCCATTTCTTTATCATATCTTTTTATTTAATTGATATTACATAAATAAAATAAGTTATTATTAAATTGACAAAAGAGTATGATTAGTTATTTAATTCTATTAGTTTATGCATTCTATTTTTGTATGGTCTTACAAATCTTTAAACTTTTAATAATTCTTTAAAATTATTGTATAATATAGTAGTATTGTAGACTAAATTTTATTTAAAATTCTATTTTAGATTATTGAATATAATATGGAAGTTGTACATATAGAATTTTTTTTTAATTATATTATTTTTTACTCATCTTCACAACAAATTCTTAGCTTTGCTAGTGCTGACTACCCTAGAAAAAAAATCTTGGAGTCACCATTGATACCATTTAACATTTTTTTATTGGATGTGAATTTTAATAACTTACCATTTCATTATATTTTCTTCTCATATCCTTCATGTCTGCAAATTTTTGTACTTTCTTCTTGTGGGGGGGGGGGGGGGGTAAAAGACCAATAGGGTTATGTCAATGTCTACACTGGGCTAGGGGCCCAGCCTAAGGAAAAATGCCTCCTCGGTCATAGGAAGGAAAAGCCTCTCCTCAGCCATGGAGAGAATCCTCCTCAGCATGGATACAGCCGAGGACGAGAGAGGCAACCTGCCACTGGTAGTAACACTCCATATCGTTCCACAAAGCAGGAAAAGCACTAAAGCAAAAAAGGACAACATAGAAAACGGAAGTGTCTAAGGGAAAGATTGTCATTATTGCATTCAGTGCCTTGTGCCTGAGACGACCATACTTCTCTGTCCTTACAACCACTCCTAACAACTGGAGGGAAGAGCTGATGGGACAAGCATCTACTCTAGGGACCCTATTCAAGAGGAAGGAAACTACTATAAAAAAAGAGTAAAGAGAGACAGAAGGGGCGGGGCTGAGACCCCCCCAACACTCCAGAGGCACCAGAAAAAGCTCCTTGGATCGTGCCGAGGACCAATTCTCTCTAGTAAACTTGGTCCTTCAAGAACATCGTGATGACCGTTGTCCATACACTAAAGCCTAGCTCTTTGGCCCACTCTTTACAAATTCATTGTACCGGGCTCACTGGTCTAAGGTCCTATGTATCTTGTCCTTGGCCAGAAAAACGTGACCCTACAATTGGCACCATTTGTGGAAAGAGCTTGTATGTTAGCAAGTGCAACGGCTAATCACGGTGGGATCAAGCTCCTGCCAGTAGGAGTCCATCCGGAAGACCATTGTGGCGGTGGTACAAGCTACACGAAAACCTCCCCATTATTTCCTAAAACACAACGTCATTGTCGTAACTCGGCTTCCACTCAAGTCCACAATTCGAATCGTTGATTACACCGAAAGGGTTGCTAAGCGAAACATGGTCTTAGGGGCTTCTGACGTCAGATGTGTGCCCCACGCACTTGACAAAGGGCTAATTCTTGCAGGCCTAGTAGCCCAGTCCGCTGAGTCCCCTTCGGAGAAAGAAGCTGAGAGTCACTCCAAAAGCTTAAGTGCTAGACAGAACCAAGGTTTTGCATGGTCCTCGAACTTAAACCTATAGGGAAACTAGTCACTCCAAAAGTCTAAGTGCTAGACAGAACCAAGGTCTTGCATGGTTCTCGGACTCCAACCTATGGGGAAACTAGTCACTCCAAAAGCCTAAGTGCTAGACAAAACTAAGGTCTTGTAAGGTCTTGTATGGTCCTCAGACTCAAACTTATGGGGAAACTAGTCACTCCAAAGGCCTAAGTGCTAGATAGAACTACGATCTTGCATGGTCCTCGGACTCAAACCTATGGGGAAACTAGTCACTCCAAAAGCCTAAGTGCTAAACAGAACTAAGGTCTTGCATGGTCCTCAGACTCAAACCTATAGGGAAACTAGTCACTTTAAGAGCCTAAGTGCTAGACAAAACCAAGGTCTTGCATGGTCCTCAAACTCAAACCTATGGGAAAACTAGTCACTCTAAGAGCCTAAGTATTAGACAGAGCCAAGGTCTTGCATGGTCCTTGAACTCAAACCTATAGGGAAACTAGTCACTCCAAGAGCCTAAGTGTTAGACAGAACCAAGGTCTTACATGATCCTCAAACTTAAACCTATGGGAAAACTAGTCACTCCAAAAACCTAAATGCTAGATAAAACCAAGGTCTTGCATGGTCCTTGGACTCAAACTTATGGAAAAACTAGTCACTCCAAGAGCCTAAGTGCTAGACAAAACTAAGGTCTTGCATAGTCCTCGGACTCAAACCCATGGAGAAACTAGTCACTCCAAGAAAGGCCTAAGTCTTAGGCGGAATGGAGGTCCTGCGTGGTCCTTGGAGGTCCTGCGGCTTTATGGAAACTAACACACAATGGTACCTTCTTAAGTGTTTAGACTAGGTACAATCATGCCTCGGTCCTCGAACCAGACGTCTAAAGCAAGTTAAAGTTACGAATATCATCGGAAACGTGGAAAAGAACCGTAGCACCCGTCGACCCCCTCAGACAATTTATTTTAAATTACACGTCCTCTGATAGTCACCCCGTTCGCAGTACAGAACATGCGGCTGTCATCCCGATTAGTCTTATATAGTTAACCTACTTAAAGTTGGCATTGTTGTGCCCGTCAGTTTTGATAAGTTCAAAGTGATAACTCTTTACTGATAAGGGCATCGATTCTAAGTACCGTTCGAAAGAAAAGACATTAGCACATCCATTCCTAAAATAATTATTGTAGAAAAGAAAGGATACACAAAATGAGATAAAATCATCTTTTATTAGATAAAGAAGTAGTACAATATACATAAAAAGGGCTTAAACAAGCCTATGTTAGAAGCTAACTAAAAAAAAAGGGGGCACACGGGAACGATGAATCCTCAATCTAGCTCTAACAGCAATAACGCAAGTACGGATGGCACCGACGGTGGAAAAGAAGAAGAAGCAGAGGCGTCCGATCCACAACCTTGTTCTAGCAGCAACCAAGCAAGTCTGGATGGCACCGGCGTGGAAGAGAAGAAGAAGCAGGGACGCCAAAATCTCCATACTTGCTCTAGTAGCAATTAAGTAAGTATGGATGGTACTGGAAATGGGAAGCCCAAACCCTGCGTGGCACACGGTGTCAGATGAAAATCTCAGTGCTATCGCACCAAAAATCTGATGCGACCTCCACCTACTTCGGATTTTGGCTAAAGGAAGAAGAGACTCCTTTCTTGTCCTATCGAGGGAAAGAAATATCTTTAGCCTTTGTCTCCCTCACCTTGACTGGGCCATTCTGAATCTCGGAGATACCCAAGGTTTCTAAAGAGGGTTTGGTTCCCTTACCCTCACCCTCACCCTAAACATGACCATTTCACTCCCTAAACCTTAGTCACACTCATAATGGGGACTTTGGGAACATTTGGAGAGTTAGGAACCTAAAAAGCTCAAGGGTCTGTAAATAAAGGGGAATGACCTCCCACCATGCGTCTTATATAGGAGGCAAAACCTGGTGGCAATCAATTCATCCAAATCTCCAAGAAGGAATCACAAGCGAAATAAATCTCGCTCAACTTCTAGAGTAGTCTTCAACAGTTGGATTTATGTCACCTTGTGAAAGGGCCTTAATTAAAGCGCGCCTCGTGTACCGAAACAATAGAAACACGACTTGGATAGGCTAAAAGAATGTCTCATAGCCAGGAACGTGCCTTAGACAAATAAAGAGACTTTGGCATTAATGAGGGGCAAGACTTGGCAAGCCGTGACAGAGGCCTGATGTCACCAAAACCCTCTTCTCCGTTCAAGGAGCCGGACAGCAGGATTTTGTGGGGCTATTGTGGGGGGGGTAAAAGACCAATAGGCCCACGTCGATGTCTACGCTGGGCCAGGGGCCCAGCCCAAGGAAAAATCCATCCTCGGTCATGAGAAGGAAAAGCCCCTCCTCGACCATGGGGAGAATCCTTCTTGGCATGGATATAGTCGAGGACGAGGCAACCTGCCATTGGTAGTGACACTCCATATCGTTCCACAGAGTAGGAAAAGTACTAAAGCAAAAAAGGACAACGAAGAAAACAGATGTGTCTAAGGGAAAGACTGTTATTATTGCATTCAGTGCCTTGTGCCTGACACGACCATACTTCTCTGTGCTTACAACTATTCCCAACAACTGGAAGAAAGGGTTGATGGGACAAGCACCTACCCTAGGGACCCCATTCAAGAAGAAGGAAACTACTATAAAAATGGAGTAAAGAGAGACAGAAGGGACGGGGCTGAGACCCCCCCAACACACCAGAGGCACTAGAAAAAGCTCCTCGGATCGTGTCGAGGACTAATTCTCTCTAGTAAACTCGGTCCTTGAAGAACACCATGATGACTGTTGTCCATACATTAAAACCTAGCTCTTTGACCCACTCTCTACAAATTCATTGTACTGGGCTCACTGGTCTAAGGTCTCATGCATCTTGTCAACTAGAAAAACATGACCCTACACTTCTATACTTACAAAATTTTAAAATGATTCAAGTTTTTGTATTTTAAAATTATATATATATATATATATACACACACACACATATATCATAGAAAAATATTAAGGGTGCGTTTGGTATACTGAATGAGGATTACGATATGAATTGTAATCTTTATTACTATGAATAAAATGTGTTGTAATGTAATAACTAAATCTATTCATTAGTTTGGTTGTGAGTTATAACATTAGAATGAAACATAACATTTATTTTAGGAAATTTCTTACTCATACAATTATATCTCCTTAAAAATTGTTATTTTTAAATTTAAGAGAGATATGTGTTATTTTTTATGATTTTTTATTTTTATAATTGTTAGATGTATATGGAAAGTTTGTTTATTTAGAAATATATTAAGTTTTGAAACTATTGTACTTACTAAGGAATAGTTAATACAATCTTTTAAAGAGGAATAACTATTTCTCATTTTGAAGAATAGCTATTCATAAGTAATGATTATTCCGTATAATAAAAACATAACCAAACTAAAGAATAACTAAACCATATGAATAACTATTACATTACAGCGCCTATTACAGTCTATAAAATATGCCATAATGGATACCTATTCTGGAGTTGTGACCGAGCTCAAGAAGTTTGGAAGTCATCAGGAATTCCGTTGATAATTGTGGGGTACACTTTCGAGACTTCATTGATCTATTGTGGCATCTACAATTCTCTCAGTGGGTGGGTAATGAATTGTTGGAACTTGTAATAACAGTTGCCTGGAGTATGTGGTTTAATAGGAATGCAGTACAACAAGGAAAAGCGCGACAAACGGCAGCAACGACTCTGCAGAAGGCACGACTGTTGCTTGAGGAGTTTCAGCTTTCCAACTTCCAACCTTCACAAACGGTGATGCATGATAGGGAACAGTGGACCAACCCTTCTCCGCCATGGTACAAGGTCAACGTTGATGGAGCAATTTTTGAGGCCCAACAGGCATTGGGTGTGGGGGTCATCATCAGAGACCATGTTGGCCTGGTAGTAGCAGCCTTGAGCAAGAAGGTGTTCTGCCCTTTGGGTCCTTTAGAAGCTGAGGCTAAAGCTCTAGAGGAAGCTATGGACTTCACTTGGGATGTTGGTATAAGGGATGCTCATTTTGAATGTGATTCAAAAATGATCGTAGATGCTGTGCTCTGTGCTAGCTGTCCTCAAGCATCCATCTATAACATCATTACAGGCATTGGTCAGAAGGTATAGACATTCAGGTCTTTCCAGTTTTCACACATTAAGCGAATAGGGAACCGGCCAGCTCACATATTGGCTCAACATGCCAAGAATATTGACAATTATGTAACTTGGATAGAGGAAAATCCAGACTTTATTGAGTCCGCTTTGGCTCAAGATGTACTGCTTTTATCTTCTTCTTAATAAAGTTACTGTCTTTTCATTTTAAAAAAAAAATGCCATAATGGATGCCCTTAGAGAAATGGTTAACAATCCACTTAAAGAAAATTTTTATGGGAAAAAAAAATAATAATAATGATTTGACAGTTTTTTTTTCATTTCTCATAAAAGTAATGTCAAAACTTTCTTAAAATGAACGGTTAAACACTGTCTTAAAGACACTCATTAGCACAACTTATTTAACAAAAAAAATTTAAACACATGGTAACGTTGAGTAATAGAGACAATGTGGGCATTGATGTCCTTTCCATAAACCGAGGGTGATGAAAATAGGCATTAAAAAAATCAGTGGATGTTTCTAAAGAATATTCATACAAATTACAAACTAACGTCCAAGTCTATCGCCGACTGCGTCAGCGAGCCATGCGGCAAAGTGCACGCGTATTTGTGGGGCTCGCTAACACCAACGTTAATAGTTGCGATAACCAAAGTGTTTTTTTTTTTTTTTTTTTTTTTTTTTTTTTTTTTTTTTTTTTTTGTCGTCCCCATTTGTTGTTGGACACTTTGTCATGCCCATACTGTGATGGAAAATGCACCATGATTTACTATGAATTAAATCTTATTGGGCTGTGAGGTAAGTATATATGAGATGGGGTTAACTTGAATAAAATTATACATTTTTTTAAACTATTGATTTCCATTAAATCTAATGGTTAAAAAAACACTTGTTCCATGCCATTACTTCTTAGGCAATTAATGAGTAAGAGCATAAAATGATTATTAAGCCTCTCCATCCCCTCTCTCTCTCTCTCTCTCTCTCCTGGAATCTCCAAACTTACATCATTTTGTAATCTTCTTCTCCAAATAGCTTTATAAATCACCTACCAATTTTTAAAACTCAGGCATAAAATATTAAGGGATGGATTTCCATATATGCAGAGACAAAAAATATTGGTAGGGAAGAAAAACATAATAAGTAAAATCAAATATGAAAAATACCACAATAACCCAAAACATAACGTTTGGAAGCTTATCAGAGAGAGAGAGAGAGAGAGAGAGATCACAATCTAAAAAGGTTGGCCTCTAGGCCATTACACATTCGAAACAATAAAAATAACTCAAAACTAACATAAATAAGGATTAAAAAACATGTGATACGCAAATTAAGAAAGTTTACAAATTGGGAATTGTATCAAACTATCAATCCATTCTACCAAAGGGCAAAGATTAATAAGCTGTTTTCACATTTTTCTTCTTCTGAGTTTTAGCCTTTTAGGATCTACGATTTTTTTTTTTTCTTTTTTTTTTGGGTTTTTGTGATTTTTTTGGGTCATTTTGTACGGTGGATGATGGAAAAGACAACCAAATGGCCTCATATGATGCTAAAGAAAAGTATTTTTTATTTTTAAAAAGTAGGGATTGATTTCTATTCACTCTCTCAGTATTTTGTCAATTCAAATATTATTATTATTATTATTATTTTGCGTTTAAATTGTAAAAATAGAGTTAGATGCATGAAGATTGAAGCAAAACAGAGAAGAAGAAGAAGAAGAAGAAGAAGAAGAAGAAGACAACGGTTAATGAAGGAAAGAATTTAATAATTGCTTTTTTTAAGAAGGTAATTTAATGACTTTAATGATATTAAATTTGACGTGGCCATTCAAGTTACACTTGGTGTAACTCTAAGCAATGTTATGCTATTCTAATATTTTTTATAGAATCCATATTTTGAAAATCCCACCATTAAATTACATGTTTTATATGTTCTTAATATTCATACCAATTTTCATGTCAATTAATTGTTATTTACTATTCGATCCATAACTCATTCTTTATGTATTATTTTAAACTACAAAAATTTGAATTTAAATAGTTGATTGATGTCATGGCTATTAATTTTTTATTGCCTTGAAATTTTGCAAGCATAGAGAACATATTAATATAATGCAATCTAATGATAGATTTTTCAAAATTCACAACCAATTAAAAAAATATTGAGTGTTGTAACATTACTTAAAGTTACACCAGATGTTACTATATATATATATATAAAATGAAGAATTCATATGTAATTGGTGCCTACTTTCTACATGTTTATTAGTACGATTATTATATTTTGGAAATTTCCTTATTACAAGAGAAGCATTATGTCCACAATATTTTTATAACACTTTCACAACAAATTATAGATGGCTAGTTGTTATATATATATATATATATATATATAACCGAAACCTCTGGATCTTCTACAATTTTCCACGCCATCACTATTTTTCTTTTCTTTTTATTTTAGGTTTTATATTTTATATATTTATTTTTTCTCTTCAACGTGTAATTATCTTATCAAATGTTACAATAGTTTAGTTTAAGTAAAACTCTATTAGATATATGTTTCAAGAGCTTGAAAATTCTACTTCAACTAAAATTCTATAACAAAAATTTTAACAAATATAAACCCATGCCAAGGTCGAAACCCTGCATACTCACTCCAATTTTCACAAAGAAAACACACACAACACATTGAGGATTTTGCAAAGAGAGTATGGGACTTTATGAGACCACTTTGTAACGTTGTATCCGCAGAGTTGCTTAGAGTAAATGCAAAGGTAAGGACATGTTGCCATCTTTCATGCTCTAACTCTCTATGATTACTATTTTATAATATTGTTATTGTTGTGACTTGTGAGTGAGCTTATTAGTATGAAACATCTACATGTGAAAATTTTAATTGTAAAAGTTTGTTTTTACAATTAAAACATTAGATGTAATCATAATTTTGATTTAATAATTAACAATTTCATCAATCAAATTTTCTCTAATGTTGGTGTAATGTGTAATTTGTAATACTATGTATGTTATATATAGAACCCTCATATGATCTTGGAAAAACCACTTTATAAATAAAATTTTCATCAATAACAAGAAGAAGAGCTTATTCCTAACTATCAAAACCACAAATTTCCTGTCATCAATAATCAATTTTATATTAATGTTGTGATATAGTCCATAAGTATTTTAAAAAAAGGAGAAGTATAGTCCATATGGGAATGATTTAGATGTTTTCTACTTGATTTTGGAATATTAGATTGATTAGTAGAATTGTAAGGACACGATTTCGTAACGAACTGTAACAGTTTGGGTTCGCACGTAGAAAGGCTCAAACAATATCATTTGTAGAGCGTGGGTTTGAAAGGCTAGGCCTTGGTCACCAGGCGGTGGGTTTTCCGTAGTGTTCATACATGGTAAAGTTTTCTTCACCCCTGGAGTCTTACTCCTAGAGGTGGGCTGGAAGGCTTTGGTTTTTGGCCATTTTTCCCAGCCTTCTCTATAGATTACTTACCTTTCCTTTTATACCAGCCTGTGTCCACTGACCTTCATCCACGTGTAGGTTTAAACTTTCCAAAACTGATACTTGTCCCATCAGTCCATACTCAAAGTCGTTGGAGGTGGTTGTAAAAGCCAAAGAATGCGGCTCTGTTAGGTGCAGAGCATTGAATGGCAGCGAGGGCAGCTTTCCCTAGATATTTTGAGATTTTCTTTCAAGCTCCATCCTCTACCGTTTTTGTCCCTCTGTCTGGTGGGATTTTGGGTTCTGCCAAGGACTGAACTGTCCTTGGCGGTATCCCAAGGTTATCTTGTGCTTTATTTTATCAGGCTTGGGCCATAGCCCTCCTCGGCTTGGACCTTTGGATTCCCCACGGATAAATGGGTCTGACTCGTAAGTTATTAGGCCCCACAATAGCCCCTCAAAACCCTGCTATCCGACTTCCTAGTTGGAAAGGAGGGTATTGGTAATACCAAGCTTTTATTATGGCTCAATTAATTCTGCCTTTCATCGATGTTGGCGGTTCTCCACCTACCCAGGAGATGAACCGGTCTACGAGACGTTCCTCCTAATTCATTCAAGACGCGCTCATGCCGTTTGACTATCCAAAGCGTGTCTTTAATAGTTTCCCTTTATGAGATCTTCCAGATTTTAACGGTTATTGATGGCGTAGGGAAACGGAACGGGCGCATTCTTGTTTGCAGATTTCCTTGGAGATCTGAACGTATTAAATGCCCTTCATGTAACCCCTCATATAAAAAGAGGAGGCAAGAGTTGTTTCACTCACACCCGAACCACTTTAACCCCCCCAAAATCTGAAACCCTTAGACTCTTCTCAGAGTTTTAATTTTATCCTTTGGTTATTCCTTAAGTTGTAATACCTTCACCATAGTAGTAGGCAATGAAGGAACTGTACCCCTCTCAAAAACACCATGCTTTAATAAAGCTCAAAATGGCTCGGTCAGGGCAAGGATGGCGGAGACTCAAGATTTGTCTCACTTTCCTTTCAGCCAAAATCCGAAGCAGGGGTTCGTCACGTCCACCTTTCAGCGTGATTGAGCCGAGGACATCCATTATCAGTACCAACCGGCCTCTCACGAGCATATCTAACATGGCACCAGTGTGTTAGGAGTCAGGACTGAGGCAGGGAATAAGTGCCCCTGCTTCTTCCTCTCTTTGTTCACTGGTGCTTCCTTTCGCCTCTCTTTCTTACTTTTCATCTCTTCTCTCTTCTTCTCCTCCTTCTTATCATTCATCTCCTCCATCTTCTTTACTCATGTCCTCCATCTTCTTCATTCATCTCCTCCATCTCTTCCATCTTCTTCTGAAGAAGGTCCTTCTCTCGATATGGGCTCCACTGAGACAGAGTTTTGGAAGGATTTCGGAGACGAGTTTAAAAAGATGTCTAGCTGTTTATTTACTGTACTGCCTTTTTTTTTTTTTTTTTTTTTTTTTTTTTATTGTTTTGGCAATCTACCTTTTGTATAGGCTTGTTTAAGCCCCTCTTTGTACGTTGTAATACATCTTTATATTAATACAAATTGTTATTACTTTACTTCACATATTCTACCTTTATCTTTTCAAAATAATAGCGCAATGTGTAGACACACAATCTTGTGAATTTTTTTTATTTTTAAACCGTGACTGACGTCTAGGACCAAAGTCCCAGTTAATAAAAAGATCTTGTTCTGTGTTTATAAAAACAGTCCGGCTTAATAATACTGAATCGAACAAATGGCACTTAAGGCTGAAACTCCCATTGGGTAGGAAAAGAAAGGACATTATGATGAGCTTACTAAGTCGGCCTGGCACAATACCGCCGACCTTAGAGTACAATACATGGGGCCCTAGTCCTTCATCAAAGATAAGGGTGCTATTACGAATTTGCAAGTGTTATTCAGCACAATAATGTAGTATTTGAATCAATGACATCTACGGCCAAAATGCTTGCTAAGAAAAAGATATCACCATAACTTTAATAGAGTTGTTTGGCACAACAATGCCGACCTGTAAAAAACAATACTTACCTCAAAACTAGCCGAGATGACAGCTCAATGCTCGATGTGGTGTAGGAAGTAACCATCCGAGGACGTATCACCCGCAAAATGAACAGCCCCCCTAGGCTACTGAATAATAGCGCGTTTCACCATCTTCTTAACACTCCTATTGACATTGACCTTTTACAGCATTTGAGCCGAGGATTGAATAACTTAGAATTGCTATTAAGTAGCCTACCTTACAAAACTTAATCCTTTTCTCATTCAAGTAGTTGGTTTTCCCATAGGCTTGAGTCCGAGGACCATGCAATGCCTTGATTTTGTCCAAAACCTAGTTTTCCTCATCCAAGTAGTTGGTTTCCCCATAGGCTTAAGTCCGAGGACCATGCAATGCCTTGGTTCTATCCAAAACCTAGTTTTCCTTATCCAAGTAGTTGGTTTCCCCATAGGCTTGAGTCCGAGGACCATGCAATGCCTTGGTTCTGTCCAAAACCTAGTTTTCCTCATCCAAGTAGTTGGTTTCCCTATAGGCTTGAGTCCGAGGACCATGCAATGCCTTGGTTCTGTCCAAAACCGAGTTTTCCTCATCCAAGTAGTTGGTTTCCCCATAGGCTTGAGTCCGAGGACCATGTAATGCCTTGGTTCTGTCCAAAACCTAGTTTTCCTCATCCAAGTAGTTGGTTTTCCCATAGGCTTGAGTCCGAGGACCATGCAATGCCTTGATTCTGTCCAAAACCTAGTTTTCTTTTTGCGTTGGACCTTGGCTTTAGGGGAGTTAGCTCCTCGGCCAAGCCCCTAGAATTATCCGTGCGATTAACGCTACCAAGCGTAGCCCCTAGACAAGAAGCATAGACCTTAGCGGAACTTTACACTAAAACTCTATAACCAGTTGTTAAAAATGGCAAAGGAACTCTCTCAACCTACCGTCTATGCCAACACACAAGTCTTTCCCACAAACAGCGCCAATTGTAAGGACACGATTTCGTAACGAACCGTAACAATTTGGGTTCGCACGTAGAAAGGCCCAAACAATATCATTTGTAGAGCGTGGGTTTGAAAGGCTAGGCCTTGGTCACTAGGCGGTGGGTTTTCCGTGGTGTTCATACATGGTAAAGTTTTCTTCACTCCTGGAGTCTTACTCCTAGAGGTGGGCTGGGAGGCTCTGGTTTTTGGCCATTTTTCCCAGCCTTCTCTATAGATTACTTACCTTTCCTTTTATACCAGCCTGTGTCCACTAACCTTCATCCACGTGTAGGTTTAAACTTTCCAAAACTGATACTTGTCCCATCAGTCCATACTCAAAGTCGTTGGAGGTGGTTGTAAAAGCCAAAGAATGCGGCTCTGTCAGGTGTAGAGCATTGAATGGCAGCGAGGGCAGCTTTCCCTAGATATTTTGAGATTTTCTTTCAAGTTCCGTCCTCTACCGTTTTTGTCCCTCTGTCTGGTGGGATTTTGGGTTCTGCCGAGGACTGAACTGTCCTCGGCAGTATCCCAAGGCTATCTTGTGCTTTATTTTATCGGGTTTGGGCCATAACCCTCCTCGGCTTGGACCTTTGGATTCCCCACGGATAAATGGGCCTGGCCTGTAAGTTATTGGGCCCCACAAGAATAATATGGAGTGAGGAGGTACATTATTCATATTAAAAGTGGCAATTCACATTGATAATAAACAAAACAAGGGCATGTAATTACCTCTATACATATGGTGGTGGTGTAGCGTTGGTGCATGTGAGAGTTAGAAAACAAAGTTTTGTCTTTTTATTTATTTAAAATATGCATCTTACTTTGTTGATACCTATACAATACTTACGGGAAATTATTCAAATTCTATTACAATTTATTTGTTCATATCCTATCAATTTTTTTTTTTTTTGTTGATAAATAATAAAACAAAAGCAACCACCGCCCACCATTGCGGTATTTTTTTTTTAAATTTAAAATATGCACCCTACTTGGTTGATACCTATACAATAACTACGGGAAACTATTTTAAATTATAAAATAATTTTTCTATTAACTTTCAATTAATAGTTTTTTCATATAGGACTCTCTTCTTTTTCTTTTTTAAATATATGTTATTTTAAATTTAACTATCTTGTGCATTGCACAAGTTAACGATTAGTTAGTTCTAATTTGAAGCTACCAATAAAACTACTTTTTTGCCCCATCAATAACAAATTATTTAAAAAAAAAAATTTGTTGTGAAAATGTTTTTGTCGTATAGCATTTCTCCTCATTATAATTGCTTGGAAATCGTCATCCAGATCGCAACATTAGAAGGATTATTTAATGTAGTATGATGTTTTTTTTTTTTTTTTGAGAAGATAATGAAGCATGATGTTATTGATAACAATTAACAATTTATGGTTAACACGTTCTTTAAGTGCAATTGTTAAAAAGAAAGGTTGTACAATATATATACACACACACTCGTAGTCATAAGTTGTAGGCCCATGCATTGTTCGACTTCTTTTTGAGAATCATGTATGGTTCACGCTTAATCATTAAATTAATTATTTTGTAGTTTTGCAGTTAAAATATAATTATATTGGCATTAGTTTTCAATATATATATATATATATATATATATTTTTTATTATTAAGAAGAGAACAAAATTTTAGGTTTTATAATTCATAATTATATATTAACCTGAGTTCTATATTTAAGATTTCATTTGTAATAAGTAATTAAATAATTTTTCTTAAAAATTACCATGACTTTTGAGTGGAGTTATGATGTGCATTTGTGTTAAAATCTCTTTTTTTGTGTGTGTGTTTGTTTTTCAAAAAAAAAAAAGAATTTTTCTTTAAAAAATTTGATCCGTAGTCATGATTTGGTGTAAATGAATATTATTCAAAAAAGTGTCTTTCTGTATAAAATATTACGCAACACAAAACTAATGAGCCGAGCCAAAGGTGCCAGAAAAAAAATTGACGGACACAAAAACGGTAAATCATAATTTTTTCTTAACTTTCAATGGTTATAAATGACCCACTAAAGTCTCAATGGTTATAAATGACCATTTAAAGTCTCTAATTGTTAAATGAGAGATTTGAGATTCAATCTCCGCCTCCACCAAAAATCAATTGAAATCTTGATATGATAATAAAAACTATCATCAGGAGTAGACACCATAGATTGGAATTCTAAAAAAAAAAAAAAAAGATTAAAAATGAGATTTCGTTCACCAATAATTTATCTCTTTATGGTTTGGGTTCGTCACACAAACCTTTTATTTTTTTGAGAAGAAAAGAAAGGGGTGCAACATGAGTGTAAACATCAAAATTTTATGATGTATTTACAACCGTCCAATTGATAATGATCAAATATTTTTGATCAAGTTAATTTGTAATTGATGATATGTCAACAATGAATAATCAGCAAATGAAATCAAGTCACATGTCAAGTCTTTGAGTTATCACAACTCGCATAAAACTAACACATGTCACAAGTCACATAAAGCAATATGATAACATCAAATGAAAAAAGCCATGTGGCAACGTCAAAAGAAAAAACTCACATGAAAACTTCTTATTAAATAGAAGAACAAATTAAATTCAAATTTTGAATTTCAAATCAAGGCTATTGAGTTGTATATAGAGGTTTCTCATATGAAAATATGGATGAACATTTAAAGAGAAAAATCATACTAACTATGTGTGACAAAAACCAAGAAACTCTGCGCTTTTGATTTAGGCCCAAGACAATTTATTTTTTAGAGATGGGATTGCGGACCAGCACTTGGGCTTCTTGACTTAACAATTTGGGTAATGAAAAAGATAAAGCAAATTTGAATTTAACTCGGGTTGTATGAGGATCAAAGATACAACTCTGAGAGTTGTTTGAGAAAGGTCATCTAAGAAAGATAGGTCGTCCACATGACGAGAGATTGTAAATGACCAATGAACACTTAGTAAATTCTAAGGTGTTCTCTGCAAACCAAGAACAGTTGCACCACAATCCATTATTCCGAGACGTGGGTTGAATTATGAGATATGGGTTGAATTCCTCAAAAATCGCTCTACTCTCCCCACTAAGTCCACACATCTCCCATGATGTTAGTGGCATCTAACAAGTAGACCCACTCTAAACTCTCTATAAAAGGTACCAAGCCTCACCAAATCAAGGTACGCACTACTATTCATCCACTAATCATACTTGAGTCCTAGAGAAAAACTGACTTAACCGTTAAAGGGTCCCTAGCCGATTCACCCCAGTCACCTTCGATAGTCTTTCTTTCTTTTTCAGGTCATCCATCCACCATTGAATTTTGGAGCTTACGACCTACTAATTTTCAAACATCATCAATTGCTATTGATTCTAATTTTTACTTTTTTCTGATCCTTGTTCATTTGGGATCTTTCCCATTTTATAGCTGGCTTGCTTCAATCTTGGCCCTACACTTGGAGGGCGGTTGTTTCTCCTTCAAATACTTGTCTTTTCCTTGCCTTGCTAATGGTAGCTGAGTGAGATATAGACTGTTTTAAGCACTATTCAGGTGTCATTCTGCCATAAATGCGGCAAGTTGGGTGGTTGCAGCATATTTAATGTGGAGGTGATGATTACTTTATCGGGAAAGATTCCCTTCCATAGTGCCTGTGAAAGCTCGAATTTGTGTGAAAATATAAGAGCTGTTTAAACCCCCAAATTAATAATTACGGCTCGATTGATTTCACTCTAACTTAAACTAAGTGCAAAATAGAGTAAATGTGAGTGAACAAACAATATAACTACTCTAAGCTATATTCATCAAATATCAACAATAAAATGAAAGCTAAAAGAGTAGGGAAGAAGAATGTAAACACAAGATAACACTTCGATGTGTTATTGAAGAGGAAACCAAATAACTCAACGAAAGACCTTTTCGCCACCCTCCAAGCAGTAAATCGATCCACTAGAGAATGAGTTGGAGTACACAAATAATAAAAGACCCTCTAAGCCTAGTCTACTCCATGTATTTGAGCCCTTCAAGCTCTTGCTTCCAACTGACTTGATGAAACCTTGTCTTCTCTAGCTCTCTGAATCATGCAATTCAACCAGATTGCATCTACCAAACAAATGGTTTCTTCCAATACTTCCCAGAAGCACCAAAATCTCACTTTACACTCAGGATGGATGTGGTAAGTGTTTGGGCTATCAACCTCTCAAGAATTTGGATATGGAGAGGTAGGAGTTGAGGAAAACCACAATGGATTGTGTAGAGGATTATGGTTATGACAATCTTGAACTCTCAAGGGTTATGGCTAGGGTTTTCTCTTTGAAAAACACTTCTCACAATATGTAGGTAATATGGGTATATATAGTGTGGGTAAAGACATAGTATTTCAGATATGACAAAATAACAAAATAGAATGTTTCGTGGGTATCTCGCAGGAAGGCCTTACCCATGAAATACTCATGAAAACCAGTTATCACCATCTGTCATAACTCTTCACATTCCAGTCATGTGCTGAGCACATGGCTTCACTTCGCGGGAAGTCTTCTTGCGAGCTACCTGCGGAAACTCCTTTGATCTTCAATTTTGGCTTAAGTCTTCACACTTTCTCTCACACACAACTAATACAATTAAATCCCACATAAAATGTAAGGTACATAAGATTGAACAAAATTACAATCAAATTTGGCACGGAATTACCGCCAATACAAAATAGTTGTAAATCATAACTTTATAGCCTGTATCAAACATTATGGCCTTCTTCGGCTCTTTGGTCTTCTATTCAAATGGTTTCTCCCTTGTCTCTCCCAGGGCACCTCCTTGGGCATAGTACGCTCCTTAAGGATATTGGTCGCTTCGGTTGGGCTTGGCTTGGTTAGTGGGTAGGTTAGGTCCATCAGTTCTTTGGCCCACAAGGGGTACCATTCCTGGACTCCCCACACTAACATTCTGCCAAAATAGAGAGTCATCTCTATTTTGGAGTCATACTAACTTCAAATCAAATACATCCAATCACACATCCAACTTGGAGACATCAAGGTATGATTCAAGATCCTTTGGATCATAAAGCACCGTGGAGATTGAATTAAACGAGTTTATTATATTTTCTTTCATTGTAAAGAGTCATACAGAGAATTTTACTTGTTTTTATATAAATCAATATAAATTGATCATTTGTTAAATTATTTTGTGACCATATAATTTATCTCCTACAAAATTTGTGCATACAACCAGTACTTCCCATGATCACACAAACTTTTTTAATTGTCATATTTTCACTCCTTAAATTTGGATTAAAATAAAATTATTAAAAGTATTTTAGACAAAAATCCTAAAAATTTCATTTTAGTCCAAACCTTGAAAGATTAAACGTAATAATTGAAAATTTGTGAACTAAATCTATATATAATATAATATAATATAAAAGTCAAATGTTTGACTTTTTGTTGATCATTTCTCATTGCATCACATGACTACATAAATTAATGCCACATTTACATTTAAAAATACCGAATAATTATGCCTTTTTATTTTGTCTATTGAGTTTCAATATCTATTCACCATTTCACATAAGATTAGTATATCACCTTTTCATAATTTAATTTTGTGATGATTGGAAAAAATTTTGCATGTGTTTTAAATCAAAAAATTTTGCGTGTGTTTTAAGTCATTTGAATTAATCGATGGTGCTTGTGTTTGATTCTACGAGAGGATTTGTGAATTCTGCATGGTATTATGATTTCAGTTTGGCTCGTGTATGATATCTGTTTGCTACGATGATCTGCTTTGGAAATTTGCACCGCTTTGGAGATTTCCTAAGTTATTAACCATTAAGAACTTTTAAAACTATTTTGCCTACATTGGATGATTATATTATCTGTTATAAGATAATGAGGTAGATTGTCGATTAAAAAAAAAAAAAAAGGCGGATTTTCTTTTGATTATTGTATATTATATTTGTTTTGACATATTCAGGAATAAATGAGTTTCTTGGCCATGGTTATATTATATTTTATATTGTATTCAAGTGCTTGGATACTCGTGTAATACAAATGGCTATTATATACCTGTTTTGTTTATGAATGAATCAATATAGATTATCTTGGATGGAGATATTGATGACCACTCCTTATTTGTAGAAACACACAACAAAGTTGATTATGTTTTACGGATAGGAATTTTGGAGAAGACTCACAAGTTTTTTGTGTTTCTAAGAAAAATGAAAGAGAAGAAGTTGAGAAGTAATTACCAAATGAATATGAACCATTATTTATACCCAAAGGATTATGACCCTTCAATAAACATATTTTCATTCAATATACAATTTTTCAGCCAATAGTCTTTTTCTCTTTTCTCTCTCTCTTTTTTTTTTTTTTTTTTTTTTTCATTCAATAAGTACATTTTCGATCAATAGGAACATTTTCATGCAATAGGCATATTTTTTAGTTAATAGAAACATTTACCGTCAATAGGCCTCTTTTCATTCGATAAGTACCTTTAATATATATCCCATATGAAGGGTTATGACATTTCAATAGGTACTTTTTGGTATATCCAATATGAAAAGTTATGACTTTTCAATAGGCATCTTTTGGTATATTCAATATGAAGGGTTGTGACATTTCAATAGGCACCTTTTAATATATCCAATTTGAAAGATTATGACATTTCAATAGGCTCCTTTTGGTATATATCTTACAACTTATTTTTTATATACTTATATATACAACACAAACTAAACTAGATACGCAACATTCTATACAACACAAACTAAACTAGATACACAACATTCTATCTCTTATTTTTCCAAAAAAAAAACTAATAAATAAAACAACATTGCTTTCTTCTGCCTAATAGATAAAAATTTGTACTATTCTATCAATATCATTTTTTTAAATTATATTTTATGCATTTTTGCTTACTACTCAAATTAAAAAATAATGGGTTTTTTTCCCTGAAACTCATTTAGTAATTATTTACGTGCATTGTACGGGTTAACGACTAATCTATATCTATATATAATATAAAAATAAAATGTTTGACTTTTTGTATCACGTGGTTACATAAATTTATTCCACATATACATTTAAAAACACTGAATAGTTGTGCATTTTCATTTATAGACACATTTTCGTTCAATATGCACCTTTAATAAATATCCCATATAAAGGGTTATAACATTTTAATAAGTACCTTTTGGTATATCCAATATAAATGGTTATGAACTTTCAATAAACGCCTTTTGGTATATCTAATTTGAAGGGTTATAACATTTCAAGCACATTTTAGTATATATATTACAACTTATCTTGTATATATTTCAACAATTTATTTTTTTGATAACAACATACAAATCTAATTATACGCAATAACACAAAAAGATGTAATAAGAAAAAATAATAAATAAATATTGTATATATAAGAAGAAATTTACAAGATAATTAAAAACTCATAGGCCAAATGTGTAAAGGATGAATAATACCTGTAGGGTCACGTTTTGCAGCCCAAGCCCAAGATGTATGGGATCTTGGACCAGTGAGTCTGGTACAATAAATTTGTAGAGAATGGGTCGAAGAGTTAGGCCTTAGTGCATGGGTAACAGTTAATATGGTGTTCATGACAATCAAGCAGAGATAAACTAAGTTTATCAAAGAAGGTTGGTCCTCGGCACAATTCGATGAGCTTTTTTTCTAGTACCTCTCGAGTGGTAGTGGTCTCCAACCCCCCTTTAGATTGCCTCCTGCCTCCCATTTTATACTAGCTTCCCTCCACCCACTAATGTCCATTTGTAGATTTAGATTCATGGTGTTGATACTTGTCTCATCAGCCCCTCTCCAAAGTTGTTGGGAGTGGTTGTAAAGGCTGAAAAACATGACTCTGTTAGGTACAGAGCACTTAATATAATAATGGCAGCTTTCCCTTAGATATTTCCATTCCTCCCATTGTCCTTTTCTGTCTTAGTACTTATCATATTCCATGGAATAACCCGAAGTGTCACTCTCAGTGGTAGGCCCCCTTTGTCCTAGGCCATACCTGGCCGAGGAGGGGTTCTTCCTTGGATTGGGCCCTTGGCCCAACGTATATATTGGTATGGGCTCCTTGATCTGTTACCTCCACAATAGCTTCTCGGGATTCTTCTTTTCTTCCCCATGGGAGGAAAGGAGGATCTCGATGTGATGATAGTTCTTTTACGCCCATTTTACATTATGTTTGATTGTAAGATATTCTTTTAGTTTATCCAAGTTGCATTCCTGCTGTTTCGATACACGAGGTGTGCTTTCATTAAGGCCTTTTACGAAGTGACGCAAATCCAACGGTTGAAGACTGCTTTGGAAATTGAGCGAGATTTATCTCGCTTGTAATTCTTTTTTTGAGATTCGGGCGAATTAATTGCCACCGGGTTTGCCTCCTATATAAGACACATGGGGGGGTCATTTTTCCTCATTTACAGATTCTTGAGTTTTGCGGGAGTTTCAACCTCTTAACTCTTCAGACGTTCCCAAGGACCCCACCAAGGTGTTGATTGAGGTCTAGGGAATGAAGTGGCCAAGGATAAAAGTGAGGGTGAGGGAACCAAGCCCTTTTTAGAAGCTAAGAACGTTGCCAAGATTCAGGATGACACAGTTAAGGCAAGGGAAGCAGAGGCCAAAGACATTTCTTCCTTTCAACCGAGCAAGAAAGAAGTCTCTCTTCCTTCCGCCAAAACCTGAAGCAGGTGTAGATCACATCAGATTTTTGTTGCGACAAAATTTGGGTTTCACATAGCGCCATGTGTCATATGTGCGCAGATATGGAGATGGACTAAGGTTGATCAAGCAAACCAACAAGAACGTGGGTAGGGAGGTGTTCTATCTTTCAGCCTTGATATCAGAACATCTCATAGTGAGGAGAAGAGGGGTCCATCAAGCGCTCCTGCTTCTTCTTCTTTCTCATCACCGGTACCATCCATACTGGCTCGATTGCTACTAGAACAAGATTATGGATCTGGCGTCTCCACTTCTTCTTTTCTCTCATCGTCGGTACCATCCGTACTGGCTCGATTACTGCTAGAAGAAGATTGTGGATCCGGCGTCTCCGCTTCTTCTTCTTTCTCATCGCCGGTACCATCCATACTGGCTCGATTGTTGCTAGAATAAGATTGTGGATTTACTGTTCCTATAGACTGCTTTTTAGAGTTAGCTTTTGAAATAGGGTTGCCTAAGCCCTTTTGTATACGATGTACCTTCCCTTTATTTAATAAAAAGATAACTGCATTTTATTTTACGAACCTTTCCTTTTCTGCAGTAATTGTTTCATGAATGGGTGTGTTGGTATTTTTCTTTCAAATAGTACTTAGAATTGATGCTATTGATGGTAATGAAAAGTTGTCACCCTGAGTTTATCAAAACTGACGGGCACCTGACTGCTAACTTTAAATAAGTTAACTATATAGGACTAATCAGGAAAATAACTGTGTACTTTATACTGCGAACAGCGTGACCATCAAAGAATGTGTAATTTAAAGTAAGCAGTCCGAGGGGACCACCGGATACAAAGGTTCTTTTCAACATTTACGATAATGTTATAGCGTTAATTTCCCTTAAGCGTTTGGTCCGAGGACTCAGGCATGCGCTAGGTTCTGTTTAAGCACTTTAAACGTTGTCACGGAGTGTTAACCTTCCTACATCATCTGGTCCGAGGATCAAGGCATGATTGAGCTCAGCTTAATCATTTAGAAAGTTGCCAGTGCGTGTTAATTTCCCTAAAACAAGAGATCCGAGGACCCGACATAGCTAAGGTTCTGTTTAACAGGTTTAGAAGATTTCAGCGCGTGCTAATTTCCCTAAAGCAGGAGATCCGAGGACCCGATATAGTTAAGGTTCTGTTTAACCAGTTCAGAAGATTTCAGTGCGTGCTAATTTCCCCAAAGCAGGAGGTCGGAGGATCCGACATAGCTAAGGTTTTGTTTAACCGGTTCAGAAGATTTCAGTGCGTCCTAATTTCCCCAAAGCAGGAGGTCTGAGGACCCAACATAGCTAAGGTTCTATTTAACCACTTCAGAAGATTTCAGTACGCACTAATTTCTCCAAAGCAGGAGGTTCGAGGACCCGACATAACTAAGGTTCTGTTTAACTGCTTCAGAAGATTTTAGTGTGTGTTAATTTCCCCAAAGCAGGAGGTTCGAGGACCTGACATAACTAAGGTTCTGTTTAACCACTTCAGAAGATTAGAAGATACCAATATATTCCTTCCAAAATAGAAGTTTTTGCAGGGAAATTATGCCAACCGATTTTCCATCCATGTTTTGATTCTCGGCTTCTTTCTCTAATGGGAATTTTAGCAAACTGGGCTACTAGACCTACAAGAACTAGCCCATTGACAAGTGTATGGGGCATATACTTGATGTTAAAAGCCCCTAGAACTGTGCTTCATTTAGCAATCCTCCCCGCATAATCAGTACTTCGAAGTGTAGACCTGAGCAGAAGCTGAGTTATGACAACAATTGTGTGTTCTTGAAAATAATGGGGAAGCTTTCGTGCAGAATGTACTACCGCCAAAACGGTCTTCTCGAGGGACTCTTGCTTATAGGAGCTTGATCCTACCATGATTAACTGTTGCACTCATTAACACACAAGCTCTTCCCACAGATGGCGCCAATTGAAGGGTCACGTTTTGCAGCCCAAGCCCAAGATGTATGAGATCTTGGACTAGTGAACCCGATACAATAAATTTGTAAAGAGTGGGTCGAAGAGTTAGGCCTTAGTGCATGGGTAACAGTTAATATGGTGTTCATGACAATCAAGCAGAGATAAACTGAGTTTATCAAAGAAGGTTGGTCCTCGGCACAATTCGAGGAGCTTTTTTTCTAGTACCTCTCGAGTGGTAGTGGTCACCAGCCCCCCTTTAGATTGCCTCCCGCCCCCCATTTTATACTAGCTTCCCTCCTTCCCCCAACGTCCACGTGTAGATTTAGATTCATGGTGCTGATACTTATCCCATCAACCCCTCTCCAAAGTTGTTGGGAGTGGTTGTAAAGGCTGAAAAACATGATTCTGTTAGGTACAGAACACTTAATGCAATAATGACAACTTTCCCTTAGATATTTCCATTCCTTCTATTGTCCTTTTCTGTCTTAGTACTTATCATATTCCATGGAATGACCCGGAGTGTCACTCTCAGTAGTAGGCCGTTCCCTTTATCCTCGGCCATACCTGACCGAGGAAGGGTTCTTCCCATGGCCGAGGAGGGGTTCTTCATGGCCGAGAAGGGGTTCTTCCTTGGACTGGGCACTTGGCCCAACGTATATATTAGTATGGGCTCCCTGATCTGTTACCCCCACAATACTGATCAAGTCTTGTGTTTAACACAATTTCATCAAATTATAAAAGCCATTCTGCCCAAGATTTAATGAAATTGCTTCCTCTTGCAAAAGAGTTAATAACAGATTGACAAAACCATTTAAATTTTTACTCGGATCAAATTGTCAACCAAATTGTTTATAAACGAATCACATAAATAAAACTAGATTCTATACCACATATTTGTTTATATGACTTTATAAACACATTCAATGAACCAATATGACACGACACCTATCTCAAAAAAAAAAAAATTGATACGGCACAGTAACAATGTTTGTAATTTAATAACAATGTAAATTACCTTACATCACAATAAAGGCAATATAGAAGAAAAATTGATACTAGGACGGAGTCAGGACTTAGAGTTAGGGGGCAAAAGTATAAATATATGGAGTTTTTTTTTTTTTTGTGAAAGTCCAAGTAAGCATTTATTTAGAAGAGAAATGCTATTTTCACAATATTTTTACTACATTTTCACAACAAATCATAAGTGGTAGGTTATTATTGATTGTTATGAGTAGGCAAAAAAGTAATTTAAGTTGTGGATTCAAATTAGAACTAATAACAACTTACCACATATGATTTGTTGTGAAAATATTGTGAAATTGTTGTAGACATAGCACTTCTCAATTTAGAAAGTTAAGCTTTTTTTTTGGTGTCTTGTGTGTGTCAAATGTGTGTAGGTGTTCACTTAGACCAGTTAGAATTGGCTTAGAAATTTTTTATTTTATTTTATTTTTTGTTTGTCTTGCGTGGGTTTGTTTTGGGGTGTTGTTTGGACTTAAGTTTGTTATTGGTAAATTTTTTTGTTGAGCTTATTAAATTTATTTTAGATTTTAGATCAATAAAATTTTTTATAGCCTTTAAAAAGATCAATAATATTGTTGAGAGGGAAAAGTGCAATTTTATTGAAAAAAATTGCTAAAATTAATACATATATGTATGTACTTAAAAAAATTGGGAAGGGGGCGGGGGCATTGCCCCCAAGTCCAACTATAGTTCTGTCCTACGTGTCTACATTTACAAAACATTGAAAAGCCATAGTATTCATTATTATTTGGACAAGAGGACTCAGTCCGCATATGCCAAAACCCAACTCAATATCCAGCCCATTAGTTTATAAATTCATATATTATCTATTTTCTTTCCTATGTGGACTCAAGAATTTTTACCACTTTTAATAACATCTTCAAGTGGATATATTAGGAGTCAGTTTCCTATTCACTCCATACAATAGTTTTAACCATATATTCCTATAAATACATCACAAACTAAACTAGAGAGGTTTGTTTAAAAAAAAAAAAAAAAAAAAACTAAACTAGAGTTGCATCCAATAGTTATTTCCGTGCATTGCACGGGTTAGTGACTAGTATAATATAAAACTAAAACGATTGACTTTTTGTTAACCTTTCCCTATTGTGCTATATGGCTACATAAATTAATGCCACATATACATTTAAAAACACGAACAATTGTGACTTTTCATTTTTCAATTGACACTTTTTCAGTCAATAGGCAGATTTTCATTCAATAGATATATTTTCGACCAACAAACACCTTTTCGGTCAATAGGCACCTTTTAGTATGTCCAATATGAAGGGTTATGACCTTTTAATAGGTACATTTTCATTCAATAGCCATATTTTCAGTCAATAGGCACATTTTCATTCAATAGACACATTTTCGGTTAATAGGCATATTTTCATTCAATAGACACATTTTCGGCCAATAGACACCTTTTGGCATATCTAATATGAAGGGTTATGACCTTTCAATAGATACCTTTTGGTGAGCACTTTTTCATTCAATAAATACATTTTTAGCCAATTAACACATTTTCATTCAATAAACACATTTTCGGCCAATAGGCTTTTTTTTGCATATATACTACAACCTATGTTATATATACCTATATATACAACACAAACTAAACTAGAGATGTAACATTCTGTCTCTTATTCTTTCCCACAAAAAATTAATAAATAAAACAACATTGCTTTCTTCTGTTTAACTAATAAAACTTTGTGCTATTTTTTTCAATATATATATTAACTTCATGCATTTTTGCTTACTGCTCCAACTAAAAAATAATATCTTTAAAAAAAAAAAAAAAAAAAAAACTCATTCAATAGCTATTCTTGTATATTGCACGGGTTAATAACTAGTTTTTAATATGGCTAAATTATATGGAGTAATTAGTATCTGTTTGGATACGGATGAAAACTCACGCGTCTAGGTTTTTGCTTTTTTTTTTTTTTTACCAGCACCTCTTGTACTGTTCATAGGACATGAACAGTGCATTAAGGCAAATGTACAGTGTTTGAGGGAATGAACAGTAACTCAAAAATTATTATTATTTTTTTATTGTTTTCAGCAATAAGTTTTCAATTTTTAGCAAAATAAGCGATATCCAAACACACCCTAGTAATAATTATTTTTTAAAAAAAGATTGCTTGCCTGTAGTGGTCACTAATTCATAAGGTGGACCATGACCTTGAATAATGTATTATTGGGTCCATATTTTTCCATAATGTCTGCAAATATTGACCTTCCTGGGAAATACATATGAAGTTTACTCTTGACTTCACAGCAGGCACATTTTTGGTCAATAGATACATTTTTATTCAATAGGCACATTTTTGCTAGTAGACACTTTTTGGTATATCTAATATAAAGGGCTATGACATTTAACAGACACCTTTTGGTAAGTACTTTTTCATTCAATAGACACATTTTCGGCTAATAGGCATTTTTTGTGCATATATATTATAACTTATCTCATATATACCTATATATTTAACACAAACTAAAATAGAGATGCAACATTTTGTCTCTTATTCCTTCCCACAAAAAATTAATAAATAAAACAACATTACTTTCTTCTACTTAACTAATAAAACTTTGTGCTATTTCTTTCAATATCATTTTTTTTAATATAAATTTCATGCATTTTTGCTAACTACTCCAACTAAAATATAATGTCCTTTTTTTTTTTTTTCTTGAAACTCATTGAGTAGCTATTCTTGTATATCGCACGAGTTAATAATTAGTTCTTAATATGGCTAAATTATATGGAGTAATTAGTAATTAAAAAAAGTAATTTAAAAAAAAAAAAAATTGCTTACCTGTAGTGTCACTAATTTAGAAGGTGGGCCATGACCTTGAATACTGTATTATTGAGTCCATGTACATTTTGTGCGTCTACGTTTGGAAAATCACATTTCGTTTTTTTTTTTGGGTTCCAGTCGCACTATTTGACCAAGTCAACTGTAAACAGTGTATAAATGTACGTTCATAAGTCCCACAAATTTCACTTTTCACCAACTTTTTCATTAAAAATAGATCCCAAGTACTATTCACACATTTAAAAATTATTTCACTACAATATTTTCAGTTTTTAGTTCAATAAAAATAAACTCAAATCCAAACGTACTGAATGAATTTCAACAATGTACGCAGATATTGACCTTCATGGGAAATACACATGAAATCTAACCCTTAACTTCATACCGTGTTATATACGTAGTATATCGTTTTGTGTAGTTTTCTGAACGCTAGAACCTTCAAGGAAAATCCTCTACAAGATTACAACGGCATCTTTCTGTTTCTTTAACCTTTGATTCTTTCAATAGAGTCATATCAGCGGAAAGTTAACTGACTTGGGTCTCATGGTCATGATTGCTTAGAAAGTTCCGATTCATTTCCTACAATCAGGCATGTATGTTATCAAAAAAAAAAAAAAAAAAAGGCAGGTATTTTTGTAAACAAAAATCTAGTGAAATAGAAGTTTTTACAACCATTATATTAGTAGTTGTAATTAGTGTATGTAAAAAGTTAACCGATATCTTAAGAGTATTGATTTAGAATATATTTTTAATATTTTTTATGAAAAATAGAAAAAAATTATTGATTTTTTTGACAACTTTTTATATTTTTCATATAGTGTTATTAAAATTTTTTTAAAATGATTAATTAATAAATATCCTAAAGGACCATTAACATGATCAATGTGTGTTAATAAGAAAATAGTAGCTATGTTAAAGGTTTCATACCGTCTTACTACTTTAGCAAATGGAGATTTGTAAAAAGTTTTATTCCCACTCTCATTCTTATGTGCATTCAATAGTCCATGAAACTGTAGAAGTTTTTAAAACTCCTATAAATAGAGAGGGGCATGAATGCCCAACCAACATACAAATTTAAGAACCCAAAAGACAAACAAAAACCCCTCTTTCAAGGCCATCCTTATAAGATTCTTCTCTACCTAGAGCTTTAACTTTTGCTTTACAGAAAAAGGAGAACAAACAAAGATGAAGCAAATTGAGGACCAGAAGTTCCAAACTGTTTGCAAATTCAACAAGTTCCAGTTCTTGAAAAGGACTTTGCTGTTTGTCTTCTCAGTCTCTCTAATTACTTTGTTTATTTGCTATAATTCAGGCTTCTGCTTCTTTCCTTATTTCTACAATGTCTACTTCTCCACATTCTTTTTCTCCCTATTCACCCACTCAATTGAAAGGAAGTACATGTTTCTCATTTGTAATGGAATACTTGCTATTCTAGCCAAAAGCGCAGTTTCTTGCAGCTCTTCATGTACTGGGAATGATATTAGATCACTGGAGAATGTTGCCCTTGTAGCTAAGAGAGAAGAAGTAGCTGAAGCTGAAAGATTAGAAGAACAAGAAGATGGGTCTTCAAATACAGAGAAAGAAGAAAGAGAGAGTGAAGCTTTTCCTGCAGAAGATGAAGGGATAGAGGAAGAAGAGAATGGGGTTGTGTTGAGGACAGATGGTGAAGAAGAACTTGCAGCGGCTGCAGTAAATGAAGAATTTCCTAGTACAGATGAATTAAACAAAAAATTTGAAGAATTCATAAGGAAAATGAAGGAAGAAATCAGGATTGGAGCTCAACAACAACTAATTGCAGTCTGATATATATATATATATATATATAGAGAGAGAGAGAGAGAGAGAGAGAGAGAAAGAGAAAGAGAGATATGTATCATACTGCCAAAATGATTTGGTCACTTTCAAAATCACTTGGTTCTCTCCTATATATGTCTAGTCCTTTTTCAATGTCATTGGCATATAGCTTTGGTTTCTTTTAAGATGCCTATAAGCTCTAATGGTTTTTTTTTTTCAAGCCCTTTTTCATATTATGTATGCATGCAGAGCTTTGCTTCTTGTTAAGTTCTCCTTTGTTGTAATGTAACTTAGGCTTGTAAAACGCCATGAGTCTGAATAAATTATGCTACTTTCTTCTTGTTCTTTTACTACCAAATTAGGCAAAGCAGCAAAATAATTTTAATTTCATGAAAATTAAAAAACTTAAAAACCACTAGTTTGTTGGTTATGAGATTAATCAGACAAGACAACAAATTAATAGTATGACTTGAAGAAGATTTTGAAGGATCAGGAAAATAATAATAAATTAATAAATAAACAAAGAGTTTGAAGTGGAAGATATTCCCAGTCCAGCCTTGAGCCTACCCTTGAAGACAATAAAATATTTTGGTGGACTCGTGGCCGGAGTTTTGTGGAAAATACTAGAAACGACAAGACCACGCAGGACATTTTTAGTTACTGAAGAATATATTTATACATTAAATCAAAGAGAAATGTTAGTAGACACTTTTTTTTTTTTTTTTTTTTCCATATTTTTCGCATCTTTAAAGGTGACGAGTTATAATAGGATCAATATCACCTCTTTTTATGTGATCAGTAAAAAAATTAATAAAAAAATAAATAGAGAAAGACATTAAGGATGTACACTAACCTTTTTAAAAGAATATAATGGAACAATACAACTTTCACATAAATCCATCGTTGACACCGCTTTAATACGAAGCAATAAGATGTAGCCTTAATAGCAGTGAAAATTTGTGTATTGCAAATGTGTCAGAGATAGCAATTGTTACAGGGAGCACTCCTTGAGGCAACTTATTTCACAACACAACTTATTTCACAATTTCCTCAGAATTAGAGTACAATCAATTTCACTTTTTTTTTTTTTTTTTTTGCTAAACTACAATCAATTTCACATGGATTCATTTATTGACACTATTTTTATTATGCCTCAAAAGTTATGAATAATATTGGGAAAATTTTCATAATATTATTAAAAATTTCATGTCTCAACATATTATAGTAGAAGAAATCAAATATAAATCAAGTATATACTACAGCACTAACAAGGATAATTGTTTATAGAGTTTCTTTTACTTTTTTTTTTCATAACATAGATAATTATTTATGAAATCATGTTAGTTGTACTCATGCACAAAACTCCCACTTTTGTAACATCTGGGAGAGCTAATTAGGTAACCTACCCCCAATTTTTATTGAAGAAATTGAGTACCAAATTTGAACCCGCAACTTGTCGCTTTTGGTGGAAGGTTACTTTTGGTGGAAGACACTTGCTTAAGGCCCGACCTCTAGAGGTCATGGTAGTGAATTATTATTTTATTATTATTAATCATCATTGATCCATTATCTCACCTCCATCTCACTCTTATGTCATTTAAGTTCTCAATGAGGTCATGGTAGTGAATTATTTTTTATTTATTGGTAATCTTCATCGACCCATTATCTCACCTCCATCTCATTCCTATGTCATTGGAGTTCTTAGTGCCTATTAATGCACTACTGTACACAACTAATTAGAGAAATACCAAGATTTTTGTAGCTTAACTAGCACCTCTTAGTATTTCTAACGAAGACATTTAATGTTTAAATTTCTTTTCCTCTAATTATCAAATTAGAGGTTGGAGAAAAGATTGACAGTAGAACTACTTTACTGTCTATCTTTCAAAGAAGGTTTATATGATTGCACCTTTAACTATTATACATTTAGATTCACAAAAAACTAAATATTTACCATAAATAGTTCCTATCCTTCCATAAAAAACCAGAGTATTCTTAATGCAAAAACTGTTTCCGTGAAATGATCCTTCTCTGTTTCAAATTACTCCATTTCAAAAACAAATTGGGAGAATCTTAATACCAAATTCAAGGGGCGCAAAAGTAATTGTCATTTTTTTTTTTTGATTAATTGACTACTGCTCTATAATTTTTTATTTTTTTATTACAGTGCTGTTTTTTAAGCATTTTGGAAACTTTTTAGCATTAGAATAATAGTAAAATAATTAGGATCATTATATTGTAACAACTTAAACTTTTGAAACAAGCGTTATCAAAGAGATAAATCCACCTCTTTTCCCCTGGGTTAACATGTGGGTTAACGGGTTAACATAAAATTTTTATTCTCTCTCCAAAGTGAAGAGTAAAGGACATTCCATAGAAATTATTCTATTGAAACCAATAAAAGAATACTCAGATTTCAACTCCTACATAACTTTCTTAAGGATAAAGAACAAAAGAAAAAGAAAAGAATACCTTTAATCAGCTTTTAACTTTTAAGCATATAGTCTCTCGTTTAATGCACCCCCATTAGACAAATAAAAGAAACCACATCGTTGCATTTCCTTCCGACTAACTTTCCACAAGCCTCCAATTCCTTGCTGCCAAATACATCCAAATTAGACCACTAATACAGACACACATTCGTAACTTTTAGGATTCATAAAGGTGCAACCAGACATGAACCCCAGGTCAAGCCCATCCCTCCACAAAAAAAGCTGTAGGTCCGCCTAGGTGATTAAGATGGTTCCAAAAAGCAAATATCAATTAGCCATTTCATGGAAAGTTTACAGGACAAAATTTCACATAGGAGCACTTATAATTGAGGGTTGATATTTTCTTGACAAATATCTTTCTTGGCAAATTGATATTTGTCATTTTTGTCATGTCCTATATTGTACAAACCGACCATTCATATGTCTACACTCATGTGGCTAGAAATTGGCAACTATCATTTTCATTCTTTTAAAATTTATATTTAATAACAAATATCATGGACAGGGCTTCTCCAAAAGGAGACCCTCTATTGAGTTAAGATTCTAGTTTAGTGAATCAATAAAATTGTTACCTCCCACTGCCATTCATTTATGGAAGAGAGATCTGGAAGGAGCCCAGATTGATGAGCATCATTGCAACATGGAGAAGACCAGATTTATCTGCCTGCAAGTCGGGACAAGAATTTTGGTCCTAAATAATTGTCAATGACTCTAGTATGGTGCAGCTGAACAACCATTTTAAGAGAACACAATTTTTTTATGGAAGAAACAAGGGGTTTGGATGGTATGAAGATCAGTACAATGTTACTGTCCTTATCTAAATGAGGGTAGTGAATGTGGATCCAGATCATCCAACCTGAAGTCATTTGAATTAAGTAGAGCCTCAAAAATCATTTCAGGTAAGTAGAAAAGTCAACCATTGGACAAATTAGATCAAATTAATGGCATTGGTAACTTCACATATATTGTGCATACTAACCTACCCTATCAATTTGTGATCCTTGCAGAGACATATACTATTAAAAGACTGAGACAGCAGAAAACTAATTAAAGCACTCCTTAAGGACAATAATTATCTCATGCATCTTCCCTCTTACAATGTGGGCCCTACAATCATGTGGGACCTACGCATTGTGAGAGGGAGGATACATATATCTAATGGATGAGATAATTTCTCCCTCAATGAGAACCTCAATCATGCATTCAATTGTGAAAATTTATCAACAAACAATGGAAACTCTCTTTCAAACATCTCACCTGATTATACATCTACCAGTCTAATAAGTGAAAATTTACACCCATTATCTCTTAAATTGAAACCAACTTGGAAGGATCAATTAAGATGCATCACCCTAACATTGCAGGTAGTGCCTCAAACAAGGAAATTTACTACTTGGTCCAACTGCTCCAGAAACAATAATTGTTAAAGATGAGAATAAAATAATATAGAGAAGTGGAAGCAAAAAAGAGAGAAGAAAACGAGGGATTACATAGTTTGACCAACAACCTATATCCACATGATAACATGATAAAGCCTTAGTGGCTATATCTTTAGTGTATACTCAAGTCAATGATTACAGTGAATCCTTAACAAGGTTCAGAAACTAGAAGCTAGGGTTAGCCCTAGATGGGCTTACAACACAATTGGGCTTCTTGGGCCATTACATACTTACATCAACATAAACCCAATATCTTTAACAAATACATCATCCAGACATGAGAAACTTTATCATTCAAACCATTAGTAGTTGTGTATGGACTCTGGACTGTAAATTTCCAACATGAATCTATAAACCAATCATTTTAAGATTCTTTTATGCATGGCTGGAAGAAATCGAAGAATTTCTTGGGAATCCTACAAGATCCATTCATTCTTTTTTCTCTGATAGATGGCCAAAACTTCATCTGGGTTCGAATCCTATTGAGAGGTCCACTAGAGATAAAAAATTGTTCAATAGTATGTACTACTGTTCTGGATGTTCAACAGATGAGGGCAAGTACATTCCATGATAAAAAGTATGTTGGATATAACTTCACTCACAGTATCCTCAAACAAAGGACTATCACTCCATTCGTAGACAACAGAACATAATTATTTTATTACTGGGTAACCTGCATCTTGAAGATTATATAACCATTGCAAATAATACAAGAGCACCAGAAGAAGCTATAATTAGTCAATAGTAGGGAAAAAAAAAGAAGAAAAAGTTAAGGTAAGCATCAAGGACTAGAGTATCCAAGGAAACAGGATACCTTTTTTTTTTGCTGCTACGTACCTTAGTTGCTGTAAAATCTAATTAGTTATTGGCAATATCCAAGGATACAAGAGACTTCGGAATTGAACCCTTCATGTTATTCTTATATGTCCAAGTTGAATCCATTATGTTATGTTTTAAAGGTGTTGAGAAACTGTATGATATTGCAAAGGAGAGCAATTGATGCACCAAAGAGAAAAAAGTGGATTTAAGTTGAGGGAACAAAAAGAGGTAGAAAAAGGCCTAAAATAATATTAGCAGAAGTAATAAAAAGGGACATGTTAATTAAGGTACATAGAGTATGATTTTGGATAGGCTAGAATGGAAGAAAGAATACATGTGGTTTGTGGTTGATTCAAATTAATCTGTCATGGTCTCATGGATATGTAGCAGATACCAGCATTTTGGGTCTAAGGCGTCGTTGTTGTCGTGTTACAAGGACAGGTGTAAAGATGAGATATTGTGGTGATAATTTTAGTCATGAATCCAATTTACAAGGAAACTTAGGCATATATGCTGTTATATATTTAAGTAAAAGAGAATTTAGATCAACATGTTCTCACATTCATTTAATACACAGTTCATCAACATAGGTTTAAACAGCATAATCATAAACTAATTAATGACATCACCAATTTAGAGGATAACGGAGTCGAAACATTTACAAGCAGCTACTTTTTACAGCATAAAAAAAAGTATTAGATGTTTGAAACTAAAATAGATGGTTAAATAAGCTTCTGGATAAAACCTCATTGGTATGCCCAATACATGATGTGTAAGAAATACAATACGAGGCTTGGATGGCAAGACATGAGTCAAGGTATATATATATAGATGCTTTGGAGTAGGTTGTGCCATCACGACCAATTTATTTGTCATAAGGGATACTTTTACGTCAAAAGTATGTTGAGCAAAAGACAGCATGGCTGCAGTATCAACGAAAAATCATTCTTACGCCTTAATAAATCAAGCAAACACTTATTGAAATGCACCTGTTCCAAGTTAAGAACAGTATAAGATAGAAACTATGCTTCTGCTTCATTACTAAAAGAACATTGTGACATGTGACAAAGTACACCTTCCTATGTATATCTATTGACCCCATCTGCATTCTTTCAGCCTAATTATTCATCCAGGAAGCCACAGTCACAGCTGGCTATTGAACAACAATAAATATTGTAATATACACTTCTGGTTAACCCTTCTCAAAATGTTAACTCTTCTGATTGAAAGTTGTCAATGAGAATCCATTAACATTTTGTCCCCCCTTTTTCACCTTCTTCAACTTTTGCTCATACTTTCTTTCACCTTTCTTTGCTCTCCATTAGATGAAAATAAAGCTGCATTTGCTAGCATGCATAGAACCCTTCACTTCAAATCAACAAGTCGGGGAAAGTGTCAAATCCATAGCAACTCCATCAATCTCTGGGAGGTTTCTGACCTCATTAAGGAGCCTTGTGAGCTCTTTAGTGAGTTCAATACGAACATAATCAGAACGCTCCTTTGTAATAGATGATTCTGAGAATAGAGTTTCAGTAAGGCAATGATATTCTTGAAACCATTCATCCTCACCATTTTGAGTACAATTATCTTCATAAATAACTGGAGAACTTTCTCGGCGCCATCTACTCAGAAAATATTTATCAGGAAGATGAAAGTAGTTTTTTACTATAAGTATCTTAAGAGCATGTCTGCACAAAATTCCTGAAGACTCAAATTCCTTACAGGAACAATGGATCTGTTCATCTTCTGGTATCCATATGACAAGATGCTCTCCATCCATCTTCTTGAAGTGGCGTACAATATATGATCCATTAGCCATCTCAGATGTTGCATACTGCATGGTCATCACCAACTCATTTTGTAAAGCATTGAAGGCAAAAGGCGTAAGAATGCTTCGTGCATGATCTTCAATGGGTATGCATGTTTTTATACGCATATACTGCATTGCTACATGTGCATGATTTTGAAAGTTAGCAGAAATGCCAACCTGAAAGAGTTCAAGCAAGAGAAGCAATATCAGTGCATGGACTACAGGGAAAACATAAATGCAAGGAGAATAGGGAAAATAACTTTTAACTAATATACCTGCTCAAAAAAGCTACGCAAACATGTTTGTGCACTAAAAACCCCTTTCAAGAATGAATCTACAGACTTTGAATATGCTGTCGTCGCCATTCGAGCAAGAAAGTAACCTCTCATATAGGATAGTGCCCAAGATGCCCGGAAAGAAAAGAGTAAAGCAATGTGTTTGTCTGAACCAAGTCCAAACATGGAAAGCATTTGATTCCATCGAAGATCAAATTCATCCACAGTATCCACATGATATAACACATCAAACTCAGATTTAAATTCTGCATAGCGAGATCCAAGCAGAAGAGATAACCAACTTGGTAGTTTGGAGATAATATTCCATATAGAAGTGACATGTTTAGTGTTTGGTAGCTCACTTCTTATGGCATCTATAAGCCCAGGGTCCAAATCAGTTAGAATTGTTTGTGGACATCTTCCTCTCATGAAACGGACAAAAGTCTGTATTCAAGGTGGGAAATAATTATTGCAAGGGAAGATATATGAATACATAACTAAAACCATTATAAAGGATATTAGCAGTAAACCTGTAAAGCCCATGAGAAGGAACGGGATGTTTCATCCTGTAACAGGACACAACCAAAGAATATGGTTCTACCATGATTGTCAATGCCAAGCCATGCTCCAAAAAGCATTCCATATGTGATTGATCGATAAGTGGTGTCAAAATAAACCACATCACCAAACATGGTGTATGCATGAACTGAGTCACCATAGGACCAAGCAATATTTTCAACCTTATCATTCTCATCCACAGAAAAATCATAAACAAAGTCTTCATCTGTTTCTTTTGTGGCCTTGCATGCCTCCAGCAGTTCCAGCGTATCATTTTCCCTTTTTTCAGTGAGCAAAGCATCATTTTCTTGAACAACCTTCTTACGGTTCTGAACAAAATTTCTGACATCCCTCTCCAAAAATGGTAAATGCCCACCTTGAATCCCCTTTTCCAACTCCAGCACCTTCACTATACGATGAATAGGAAACCCAGCTTTAGAAAGTAACAGTATGCGCTCTTGATCTGCCTCGTGAATTTTACGATAAGCTGGAAGGAGGCGTACTTGGTCATCTTCCAAAAGTTCATGGTTATGAACATTACTGAACTGTACAACAAACCACTGAGAAACACCTTCAACTATCTCTTTCGATAAATACATTTTTGCATCACATCCACATCTCACCGATTTCCTATCCCTATGGTGCTCCCCGGTAGGCTTTTTCTTTGCAGGTGCAAATCCAGAACGATAACAAACAAAGTCGCGTTTATAAATACCCAATTGCGGGCTAAGTCTTGATCTCTCTTTCCTAATTGAAAATCCATTCTTTCTAGCAAAATTGCCATAATACTCAAACGCGTCATCATCACTCTTAAACACCATTCCAACATAAGGAGCAACCATAGATTCCGATGGTACCATATCATTCTTTACCAATTGAGATGCTATGGACGTTTCTTCAGCATCACCCTCATATGAAACATAACATTTCCAATCCCCACATGGGCACTGTTGCCGCCGTATCCATATATTTTTCGACGGTAATGATGTCATTACTTACACTTGGACTAAAGTATACAGTTCAATTATGGTTACCCAAAGCCCCAAAAGCTAGCTGGCAGTACAAATTCAAAAATGGCATTAGAAACAGAAAACCAAAAGATAAAACATAAAAGGTCTATTCTTGCTAGCATAGGATATTCAACAGACTAAAAAATTAATACTATTAAAGCATAAACTTCAATTAAAGCTACTCAAAGCCCCAAAAGCTAGCTTGTAGTACAAATTCAACAAATGGTCTAAGAAACAGAAAATTAAAAGGTAAAACAAAAATGGGTTCTTTTTGCTAGAACAAAGTAAAGAGCTAATACCCAGAAACGCTAAGATTTATGAACTACAAATGGCATGAGAAATATGGGTTTTAAACTGCAAAGGGTTTGAAAATTCACTGAGAAAGAAGCAAACAAAGTAAATGTGTAATTGAAGCATGAGTTAGTGTAAGAAAACTTGGTAAGTGTTGTACCAGTGAGAGAGGGAGGGGAAGTGCTTAAGCCCTTGTTTTTCTTCTTCTTTCTTCCCCAGGTTGAGTGCTTCTACAGTTCTACTTCTGGATTTTCCTACTACTCAGAGTCTCTGACACAAAAAAAAAACTGAAACTGAATTGAAGTCCAACTCCAACTCCAACTCTCACAGTGTGTAGTATGTAGAGCCGGACCCTTTTCTTTTTATTGGGCCTGTAAAGAGAAATAAGGCCTTAAGACCACAGATTGGGCTTGGGTCATAGTTGTTAAACATGGACCTACCCAGCTGGTCGGACTGAAAACCCGGTGACCTGGCACCTAGATTGGTCTAGGTGTTTATGTCAAACTCAATCAAACCCGGTGGGTTTGAAGTGGCCCGTGTAACCCAAATGAGTTTTTATCACCTGATTGAGTTTGTGAAATTTGTAAACTTACATATATAGATCCACTTTATTGACTTGTTTTACTGCTTAATATGTTATAATATGATAAAGACAAAATTTATCTACAAAATTGGTTGTAGTATAAAACTATAACCTTACTCAATAAAATATGTATTACTGCATATTTTAAAATGCTAACTATTGAGTTGCATGTTCTTTACACTTTTAATATACATGTCAACTTTTGTGTCAATCGGATGTTATTTATTATATGATTTATAACCTTATGTTTTATGCACAATTTTAAATTACAAAAACTTGCAATTTAAACAATTTATTGATGACATAGTTATTGATCTTTAATTTTCAAGAAATTTTGCAAGCATGGGAATAGAAGAAGAAGAAGTAATCTAATGGTGAATTTGTTAAAATTCATATCCAATAAAAAGATATTAAGTAAGGTAATTTAAAGAGGAAAAAACCTAAATATTTTTTTTTTGAGATAACAAAACCTAAAGAATTTTTAAAAAAGTTCTTTTCTATCGATCTATCTACCACTAAGATTATCATCCTATCAAAAGACTACTCTGTTATTATGAACCTTGATTTTGAATTATGATGGCTAGTTTAATTTAGGCATATGCTTCTTCTTCTTTTTTTCTTTTTTTTTCAATTTACATATTTATGTTTCAATTCTCAAACTTATATTTATTGTAAAATAAAAAAATTTATTTAACCCTATAATTTGATCGATAACCTACTAGTTGAACTAGTGACCCAATGATCCAGCTAATAGTTGAACTAGTAACACTAAAATTTACTCCTTCTACGAGTGTTTTTGTTTATTTGTTCTTTGGTTTTTTGTGTTGAAAATGAGATAAAGTCAATATTAAAAAGTTTCAATTTTATTTTTATTTTGCATGTGAAAAAATTACAAATCATAACGAGTTGACCTGACCTAAAAAGACCAAATAAGGGTCATAGATTTCACATTTTGTTTAGAACTATCCATGTCAACCCTACGAAATACAAATCATATTTATATTTGTATTATTCATTCCATTAGTTACTAGTAAGTTCCTATTCAAATAGTGTATGTAGTTATAGCCGTAAAACAAGATAATGCAAACATTTTATCATAGTTGGCATGTTCATGTGTGTATATGTGTTTCTTAATTGGGATTGAGCCCTGGGCCAGCGATTTACCTCATTAGGGTCTACCCGTCTCGAACAGTGATTAGTTTTTGGTTGAAAGTTTTGAGAATACACTATAGGAAACCAAAAAAACCATTTTCAACTGAATAGTGATCATTCAACTTTTTGGGTTGAATTAAGAATTAAATATTAGTGTTCATTTTGGAATAGTGAGTAGTGGGTTTAAATGTTTAATAAACTTGAAAGATATATAGTAAACTAGAAGATTTCAAGTTTTATCGACCACACTACTGATTCATGGGATTTCAAACTATCTTCATGCTATTTTCAAACTATCTCATGGACAATAAATAGAATAATTTAACAAAGTTGATATAACCACTTAAAACTAATAAAATAAAAAAAATTAGCTCCTAGTTTCAAGTAATTGTTACTTGTTAGCTTTTATGGCATTCTAGATTATAGCATACTATTTTTATATTTTTAAAAGATAAAAACAGAAGAAGATTAGAGCATGCTTTCTGGTATGTGACATTGGCCATATGGGTCTTAACAGTTGGAGGTCAAAGTCCATGTTTGGTTCTTATTAGTGGTGAGAAACTGGCCAGTTGGAAGCATCAGAGTGAATCTTGGTTCCTTTTTTTTTTATCACTTTGATACTACTTTCCTGGTATATGACAGTTCATTCGGGTCCTATGTTTCTGAGTTCTCTGTGGGTCATGCAAAATTACAGGAACATCACTTTCAAATTGAGCAATTGATTTGCAATAACGGCTTTCTCGTGTAAGACAAAATCTCCAATTTTCAATACCCTCTGGGTTCTGTTTCTATCTTTCCATAAACATTAATTCATCTAATTTCTTTTTCCTTTTTCTCTTTCTTTGTGTGAATGTTCATATTGGTATGGTGCTTAAGTTTGCCTATCTTCTTCACATATAACATTTTATTTTTATGAGTTTAAGAAATATAATATTCTAAAAGCATATTACTTCATATTCATTCTTTCTTCTATTAACTTTTTTTTCTTCTAATTTTTCAAAACAAATTTATAGTTTCTGAGAAGCCATTTTATTTGATTGCATATCTAACGAGAGAAAGTTGATTTGTCATACATGTTAGGATCCAATATGATGGTAAGAATTGCATGTTGTTTGATTCAGTTATAATGGATATTCAGTTAAAAGCCAGGATCTTTGTGTTTCAAATCGATAATTAATGATAAAACTAGGATAAATAATGTTTGTTTTCCTTGATTTCCTTTGGAACAAGTTGGCTAACCTTCTAACCATGTTTACCTTAATTTCAATTCAAATGTAAATGTTATTAGTTTTTTTTTCTCCTAAGGTGTCTTGAGCTCTTTGAGTACTTGACTATTCCTCTTGGCATGTGTAATTCCTCCATCCCACACGCACAGTAATCTCTCGGAGATGGCAACAAGTGCAGTTGTTAACTGCAAGTGCATTTTATATGCTAAAATCGCATGGGGTCACTTACAAGGAAAAAATTTGCCAAACCGCTATTGAATGGGCAGAAGCATGATTGCTTTTTTAATGACTGAATTCCAGTTAAGTGCTCAGCAATGAATATGGCAATGCAAATTGTACAGGAACAAAATAATTCATTCTCATCAGTGCATATGGAAGAAATTAGTGTCACTGTTTATGAGCTACTACGGAAGTGAAAAGTTTTGTACATTAAATCCATTGATTTTTGGCAAGCAATGATGATTATAGTTATTAACTACTGACCACTAGAAATTAATGTAAAATGACTTCTGCTCAATGATTTTATGTAAGGTTAGAGTTCAGACACATTATGTCACATGGCTAATTTCAGCTCCTTTTACAGTTGTGTTCTGCAGGTTTCCCAGTCAGATGAACCTTACTTTAGTTTTCTGATGGCTTGTAATGATGCTAATGAATCATTGCTTTCAGAGTTTAGAGATCATCATAAGGAGACGAATGACCTCCAAAGAAGAAGACAACAACGTGGTAGTACTGCTTCTTTAGCTGAGACCAATCGCCCTGAAGAAAATGGAGTTGAATTTCCTTTACATCCTGAATCCATACCTGTGAAACCACAATTTAATTTCAAGCAAGTGTTCATGTGGTTGGGTGCTTACCTAGGTGGAGGCACCATTTGTTTCTTCCTCATCAGGCATCAGATCAAGGGTCAAAAAACAAATGGAATTCTTGATTCCATTTACTTTTGTGTTGTTACAATGACTACTGTTGGATATGGGGACCTTGTGCCAAATAGCATGCTGGCAAAACTACTTGCAACTATTTATGTCTTCACAGGCATGGTTCTTGTGGGGCTGATTCTTAGTCAGGCTGCAGATTATATAGTAGAAAAACAGGAAATCCTTCTAGCTAGAACCATTTACATGCGCAAAAAGGGTCCAACTGAGATTCTTAAGGAGGTTGAAACTCACAAAGTTAAATATAAGTTTATCATGGCTGGGATCCTTCTTTTTGTTCTTATAATAGTTGGAACTCTCTTCTTATTTGTAGTTGAAGAATTCAATTTTATGGATGCATTCTATTGTGTCTGTTCAACCATCACCACTCTGGGTTATGGGGATGAGAGCTTCTCAACTAAACGGGGTCGTATTTTTGCTATTTTCTGGATATTGAGCAGTACCATTTGCTTAGCTCAGTTCTTTCTCTACCTTGCTGAACTATACACTGAAAGAAGGCAAAGCTCATTCGTGAAATGGGTTCTTAAACGAAATTTGACACCCTCGGATCTTGAGGCAGCAGATCTTGATCATGATAAGGCTGTTAGGTAAGAGTCATTTGTGTAGTGCTGAACACATTAAACATAAAGGAAGAGAAATAACTAGCAGTAACTTTAGGTTCTTTCTTTCACCACAAATGCCTATTCCCTTCTATGTAAAATTTTATGATCTTGTAAATGATGTTTTCATTAATTGGCTGAGTTTTCCCTGTGATTCTTATGTGTCTTGTTGGTTTCTGTTATCAGTGTTGCAGAATTTGTCATATATAAGCTTGAGGAAATGGGGAAGATTAGCCATGAGGATGTTTCAGTTGTGATAGAGACATTTAAGAGATTTGATGTTGATCAATCCGGAGCTTTGACAACATCTGATCTTATGTCATCTCAGTCATCCTAAGTTCAGATCTGACTAACACCATCCTGGCTGTTAACCCCTTTGTATAAGGTATAATAACTATTGAAGATGTTGAGATCTTTTATTTTGTAGCTATATTTGAAAGCTAAGTGCAAATGTACCTTTGCTAGAGAAGGAATGACTATGAATCCATTGAACTGGTGACAAGACTAGTACATATTTTTGCCAGAACCGTGAGATGATGAATCTGGTGGAGATTAGACTGCTTTAAACTTCATATATTAACTAACTTATGGAAACTCAACAACAATCAAAACGCTAAACGCAAAAGAACTATGAGATGGTCGACTGGTACTATTGCAATTCGGTAAAGAAAGGAAGGGAAAAACAAAATCAAAATCTATTAAAAAGAACTCAGTGAATCGACAGAATTTACAGAACCATTATTGTGGAAACTCAAGGAAATAACAAGCATACCATTCAAAATTTTCATTTTTTATGGGCATCATTTGCGTTGGGCTGAGCCCAAAAGATTAGTAATCTTGCATGAATGCATCACTAAAAAATTGCTAAACATGCGCTAATTCCCAAGTATTTGAATTCAATTGAGAAACCTAATGTACATTATACTACATCTAAGATATTGTATCTAAGTTTACCCTTATTGTATTACACTAATATATCATCAATCCCACCTTGATTTCATTCCATGCATACTCATTAGGCATACCTCAAATTCATCTTGATATTATATCATTAATCATTCATTCTCAACTCATTAAGTCATGCATTTATAACCAAGAACTTTGTAACTCACTTGGTACTATCTAGTTATTTATATGATAAGATAATTGAGAAAACCTTGAAAAATTAAGTCTTTAAACTTTTCTCTCGATTATCCATGAGTTTTGCATCCCATGGAACTTTGTAGGTATTGCATGGTTTCTCACTTTATATATGACTTAGTACACTTTTTCTTAAATATAATATATATATATATATATATATATATATATATATATATATATCTCTCTCTCTCTCTCTCCAATAGGGAGGTGTGTGTTAGGATGCATGTATCTATGATACATATTGTACTAGATACCTCTAAGATACATGCCTAGTTGTGTTAAAAAAAAAAAAAAAACAAAAACAAAAGTGCCAATACGTCTAGGATATACCTATGATATTGCTTGGATATCGTTGTAACCCAACCCCGATAATGAGCAATAGCACAAACTTGTAAGAATTTTTATTTATATTTTTTATATATTGGTTTCAATTTAGAACACTTATTATCTTTTCTTTTTTTTCTTTTTTTTTGAGAGAAAAGATAGAAGTTATCTATTATTTACTCTTTTGGATCTTGGTTTGTACTATAAACCATCATTTAATGACCATAAATTCACTTTATTATCCATTATTGCTCTTAAATTAATATATGCTTAACAATATATGAAAAGTAAATGCATAACAATATATAAAAAATATATTTAATAAGTAATTAATTTGTGTATCTGCTACATATCATACCTTAGGATTTTCAAGAAATATTGTATTACCGTACTCGTATCTATGCATCTTAAGTGTTAGGTTAGTGCTCAAGTCTCTTCTTTGGCATTTGCGACTTTGTATTACAAAAGTGGTTTACTTAAAGACAGGCATAGGATAAAGCACTTTCATGCTTTTACCCAAGGATCATTATTAGAGAAGGGGAACTTCCAGAGTAATAGACAAGGTAACCAAACCAGCAGGAATGCAAGTTCTCTTGAAGCATATCATATGTACAGTGTATGCATAACAGAAACTTAAGATATCTTAAGGCAATCAGTAAACTCATTTCATCATGAAACAACTCATAAGAACTTGACCTATAAGGAAACATTGATCAGGGGCGGCCCTAGACATTTTGAGGTCTAAGACGAGAACTAAAAATATGTGTATGTGTATATGTGTTTATGTATTTGTATGTGTATGAGTGTGTATGTATATGTGTATGTTTATGTGTGTGTATGTGTATGTTTATGTTTATGTGTGTGTACATATGTGTTTATGTTTATGTTTATATTTATTTATGTTTATGTATGTGTGTATATTTATGTATGTGTATGTGTATGTGTATGAGTGTGTATGTGTATGTGCATGTGTATTTATGTTTATGTTCATTTATGTTTATGCATGTTTATATATGTGTGTATGTTTATGTATGTTTATATTTATAAATATAAATATAAATATAAACACACATACACATAAACATACATGAACACAAACACAAACAAACATACACAAAACAAATAAACATAAACACACATACACATAAACACGCATAAACAAAAACAACCAAACATAAACACACATACACATAAATACACACACATTAACATAAACATACATAGATATAAACAAACATACAGACTGAGAAAAATTAAACCCTCATATAAATTGGAAAAAATTGCAAACTAACACCAATCCTCAAATAATTTCGTTAGTTATTTTGGTGTGCTAAATCGAGTTTTTATGTATGTTTATGTTTATATTTAAATTTATGTGTGTGTATGTTTATGTTTATGTGAGCTTATACGTATTTATGTGTATGTGTAACACCCCATAATTTGATACCAATTAAATGACTATACGTTAATTTTTAATGGAGGCCTATAATTAAAATGGATTAAATAAATTTGGGCCTAATGTATTAAAAAGAAGATAAATTCTATGGAATATGAAGCCCAAGTGAGGTGACATAAGTACATATATGGGCCTTGAAAACCTTAGCCTTTTTCCTTTTAGGTCACACGTGTTTTTCTGATGGGATTTCTTTTTGCTTCAGCCGACAATTGAATATCTGCCTTTCTCCACTGTGGCGTTGGTGGGAGTCTTCAGGTATGATTTTTCTCAAGCTCAAGATTTAAAAAGTTTGTATGGTCAATAGCTTGCAATTGATTGGAACCTAGACTATCATTATACTAATAGAAAAGGGTTTCCTATAATTGTATTATATTAAATAAAGACTTGGTCAATATGTCAGGCAGAGATACAGACTTGAAATTGAGCCAAATAGAGTAATAAATGTAGACTTGGTCACCATGTTAAAGTGAAAAGAATGCTTATGTTATTGCATTCACACTAAGCCACAATTGTTGACCGATTATTTTGCATTCACACTAGTTCAACGTGTAATAGATTTTGGGTCCTTGGAGTGATGATTTCAATATTATATTAGCAATTGTTTACATAGCTGCACTGATCTAGTAGTTCTAAGTCCAACATTGCGGCTGAAAAACTAAGAATAATAAATAAACTCTGACCGTTTGCCATGCTACACATGCTACCTCAAGTATTGCCATGCTATTCCCTACTAAGCATGGTCCAAGCTTGACTGTTTACGTAGCTTTCACTTTGGTTTAATATATATATATATATATATATATATATATATATATATGTAATATTAAGGTCAGTAGATGCCTAGCGGCATCAAGAGAGCATTCTAGCACTAGATTGATGGATTAAAGCAATCTCGCGTGGCCTTCAATGTTAAGTTGAATATATATAGTTATATACATAATGGTTAGAATCAATGGACATCTAGTGGCATCAAGAAGGAATGCTAAGCAACAAATTAAGACAATACGTGGCTTCCAATAGTAAATTTGATAGTTAAGTGAATAGATGGAGGATTTTGGATATATTAATATTGTTTAGGATAAAACCGTTTAAGTGTGAAAATAAATTTTGAAGTGGGAAATTGTGTATTGATGAACCTATTTTTGGTATTGCTAGGTTCTAATTCTACTGAATTGTTGTGACTCAAGGGAGGTTGATTTCCTTTATTTTTGCAACTAAGAGGTAAGTGATGTTTACTAATTTTGGGGGTTTTCCCAAAACAGTGTTAATTATTAAACTATTTTATATGAAAGAATATGTTGATATTCTATATATAAATAAATATTTTACAAATGTTTGATGTGCACATTGGCTATTCATTTTATGAAAAACTTGTGGGACAACCTAATTTTATTTAAACTTGTATGTGTGTATATGTCTTTATATTTTGAGAAGTATGAATGGATTATTTTGTGAGCATATTGAATATGTTTTGAAAACCTATGGCAAGTCGTGATTAGAAGCTCAGTATGGTATTTAGTCCTTAGTAAGAGACAATCATGCTGCAGCTAGTCCTTAGCAAGAGACGGTCCCAAAAAGGGGATAGTGCACATTTGATAGCTCCTTAGCAAGGGAGCATACTATTGAGGATCCAAAAAGAAGCTCCTTAGCAAGGGAGTGTACCTTTAGGTTTCAAAGGAGCCATCTTTAAGAAATGGGATGAAAGGAGGTTCCAGTCCCAAAAAGGGGACAGCACAACCCTGTCAACGGGGCATAAACGTTGACCACGAGAAAAGTCTAGGAAATTGTTTATGTGATGGTATCAATATATATATTATGATGGTTTACAATATAAAGATATTATTTTCTTTTACATGAAATAGTTGATGACAAAATATTGGTGAGTTATAAGTTGTGAATCTGTTAAAAGAATTATTTATTTGAAAGGTTTGTTCCCACACCCCAATGTTAGTGAATTTCACTTATTGAGTTATCTCACCCCCCCTTTATTTTCCCATTACAGATACATTAGAGGGATTACTGGAGTAGAAATTCTTGGGAGACGGAAGTTATGAACTATTTTTGTAGAATTGAGGATTTTTATTATTAATTTATGGCATTAAACAATGTATTGGAGAATTATTTTGAGGATGTTTTGTATTTGGTGAATTAGAGCTCTGACTCTTGTGATGAGATTTAAGGTTGCTAGTTTCTTTTATTTAATATTTTTTTATGGATTATTCAGATCAAATAGACTTTTAATACTTATGATTTTGGGGCGTTACAGTATGTGTTTATGTTTATATATATATATATATATATATATATATATATATGTATATTTATGTGTATGTGTATGTATGTTTATGTGTATTTGTATGTGTATGTATATGTGTGCTTATATATGTATATATGTATGTGTTTATACGTGCTTATATTTATATATGTTTATGTGTATGTATATGTATTTATGCGTGTTTATGTATGTGTATGTGTATATGTATGTGTATTTGTATGTGTATGTATATGTGTAGGTCTCTTTGTCTTTTTTAGATTCAGGTGAATTACTCTGATGCAATTGTAATTAATAACTGAGATTAAAAGTTGAAAAAACAACTGTCAATCTCAACCATTAAATAAAATATATTAAAAGGGAGTTAAAAAGTTAAAAAAAAAAAAAAAGAGTAAAAAATGTAAAAAAAATACCTACAACAGTGCACCTGATCTCAGTCCGTCTTTCTTCTCTCACAATTTTTCTTTTCTTCTTTTTTACGTGATACTTTGTTCTTCTTCCATTTATTTCTCTTTATATGTCGTCTAGGCTAACAGAAGAGGAGTGAGCGAAAGCTACGTCAAGAAAGAAAATCGAAGATTGTGCTGCTGAGCCAAAGACTATGAAAATCTCTTCCTCTCAACTTAAACGATCCTCTTAGGTGAAATTGTGGCTCACGAGACTTCACCGGATTATAGTGTGTAATTTTTGGTTATTTATTTATTTATTTGAGATTATGAAACAAATAGTTTTTATATTTTGCTTACCCTTTCTATTTTTTTAAAACACTTTTCTGAAAAATACCATTTTTTTTTTTTTTTTTTTGCTTTCAGTCTATCATTCTTACTTGTGGTATGTGTTTGATTAATTTGGATCTAAAATTAGTTCAACAAGATGATTCTTCTTCTAAAATATAATAACAAAACCAATATATATTTTTTTAACGGTGGGTTCACTTTCAGTATTTTTATTTTGTGATTTTGGTTGTTTTATGGGTTTTGTGCTTTGATTTCGATGGGTGTGATTTGATTTGTGATTTAGTGGGCTTCTGGGTTTTTGTTGCGATTTGATTTTGGCTGAGTTTCGGCAATGGTGCGTGGTTGGAGGTGATGAGTTTGAAAAACTCCGGTCATGGAGGTTTAGAAGGAGAGTTTGGTGGTCAGCCATGGAGCACGGTGTGATGTGGGTTGAGGTAGAGAAAGGATGAGAGGGAAACAGGGGCGGCCCTAGACATTTTGGAGCATAAGGCGAGAACTAAAAATGGGGTATTTTTTTTATATATTAATTAAATTAATGTTTATTTAATATTTTTATATTATATTTTTCATCATTATTTTCATTTTCTTCTAAATTATTTTGAAGTTCATTATGAAGATTTGTTGTATTGCAAAATTGAACATCATTTTCTTCTAAATTATTTTAGTGAATTTCTTACTCATTTGTGATATTTTCATCTAAATTTTGTGTTATATTTTGTTTATTACTAATAATAAATTTATCCATTGATCCTTTTTGAGACTCAATTAATTTTTTTTTTTTTAAGTTTTTCATATCTCGATGCATATTTTCTAGTAGACATTTCTAATCAAACAATATATTTATAAAGACTAAAATAAAAACTAACTTTCAAATGTAAAGTAAATGAGAAATAGAACTTGATTTATATAAAAAATATTGTTGTAATTTCATTAAACAATCAAGTTTTTAACCATCTCAACCTATATAAATTTAAAAAAAATTAAGCACAACATAACAAAAATTTAGGAGGGCCCAAATAAACAAAGTTATCTTAAGTTCTTAACAAATATTTATAATTTTATACCTCATTCCTGAACCTCAGAACCTGATACGGTGAGACTTGAGAGGGGCGGAGAGCAGAGAATCAGAGAGAGGCTGAGGCGGTCCAGGCGGAGGCGGAGGAGCTTCAAGCTAGCTGCCTTGCTTGAGCCTTGAGCTGTTGTCTGTTGAGCAGATGAGAACAGACTGAACGGTGGAGACTGGAGACTAGAGAGAGGCGGAGAGCAGAGACTAGAGAGAAAGGTAAAATTTTTAGGGTTTTGAGTGGATTTATTTGTTTTGATTTGTGGTTAATCTCTTAGACCGGATTTGTAGTTTATCTGGTCAATGATTTTGTTTAGAATCAATGTTTAATAGGATTTACTAAAATTTTTGTTTTTTTGGTTAAAAGGATGTGCCAGATTATTTTTGAAACTAAATCCTCTACTACCCGGTTGGTTCTTTTCTAAAATTTTGGGGCCCCCTTCCACTTGGGGGCCTTAGGCAATTGCCCTGACATTGATTCGCAGTCTCAAAGGACAATTTTTTGAGATCAATGATTGAAACTTGAGACACCAACTTCTTGCCCACCAGAATTCTTCCTATGATTTAATTCCTATATTAAGTTCTTCTCAAAACTAGGAGCCCATCACAACAACCCAATCAATCCATTAAAAGTATACAACAAAAATGATAAAAGAAATGGTGTCACAAAGTAAATTTCTCAGGCCATAAAAGTTGGTCATGTACATAGAGAACCAAACTGTCTTTCATTTATTATTACCAGAATTTACATTGTCACTGTCATCCAAGTCACTTTAAGATTTAGGGGGGGAAAACAAGGTGGGAATTTGAAATTTCTTTTCTTGCAGACAATGTTACAAAGAAAATGAGGTCATTGATCAATGGATACTAAATCTATATCTGAACCTCATAAGTTTACACATGATTTTGAGGCTCTTAACTATGTTCTGGCTGTCCTCCGACATAATCTAGAATTCCTGCGCCTGCTTTTTCACCATGAGCTTCATTCGAAAACTGGGATAGACCACCAAAGGCTATTAATGCCATCAACAAAACTGCTGTCGATGCAAAGAGAGGCCAAAAGTAGGCCAGGATGGTGAGAAGCCGAGGAGCTGCATACAATAGTAAGGAAAGAACTAATGGAACAATGGCTGCTATGGTTAAATGATATCTGTACTGCAGAAGCTTATCTGGGATTTCCATGGCTTCTTGGATTATAACTATAACCCCACAGAGAGAGAGAGAGATTGTGATTATATATCCTTTCTTGAGGTTCTCTGTTGAGGAATATGGTTATCTATATATATATATATATCTCTTCCTAAGGTTCTATGCTGGAAATGATGGTTTCAATAATTTTATAGTTTGCTTGGCCTCTACTTATTTTCATAGTACACATGGTTTCCCAAAGTGTCCCCCCTTAATTTAACTAATTATTCTTTGATTTACAAATTGATATGCCAAACCAATAAGTCTCTAGACTCTAGTCTAGAGTCACAAATTCCACCACCCCCCCCCCCCCTCCAATTTTTCACAACCATTGTGGTGACGAGAAATTTGTTGTGAAAAATATTGTGCATGTAGTACTGCTCATGGCAAAGGATCACATGGTTAAACTAGTAAAACCATAAAAGATTGTCAAACTAATGTCATTATAAGTTAGACCAATTTGTAAGGGGGCAGCAAATGCAATCAGATCATGATTTTAGTATTCTTTTAGAAACACACACACAAGGGAGAGTCAGAAAGCAGTACAGTTGGTTCGAGTCCTCAATGATCATGCCTCATGTAACAGAAGTTACTTGTTTAAATCAATCCAACCCCCTTTCCTTAGCCAAAAACTCACTCATTAATAACATATAAAAATAAAAACCTTTTTATGCCTAGTTTTTACTCTAGTTAATTTGTCAACATTGATTGCCTAGGGACAACTGCAAGTCAGAAATTTGGAAGGGCAGATTAGTCATTGCAATGGATCTAATGGAATGTTTTGGTAAAGATTCTTTATTTATTTGATTGCTTGGCTGCCTTGTCCATTTTCAAATGATCATTTTTCAATTTAAATGAATATTAGAAGTTAGGAAAGGAATAACTTTTTTTTCTCCTTTGTATTTATGGAATCCAGGAAAAGAATTAGTTGATCAAAGAAGAATACATGGAGAGTTATCTTGGCAAAATTGATTCTTCTTTTGCACTTTGTCTAATGAAAAGCCAAAAAGGATAACTTCTTCAAGGGTTTCTGGAAAGCAAACAGTTTCTCTTTCCCATGCCATTGGTAGATTCTAGTCAAGGGATAATATAATAAAAGCCTTGTAGGACATTATTGATTTTTTGTTACAAAGGAGAAAGTGTAACTCTGGTCGGTTAAGATAATAGCCAAAATTCTCTTCAGATGTGCAGCCAAATAGATTCTTCTGTCCCATGAAATTAATTTTATATTTGGAATGATGATCTCAATCCATTGCAGTCAATAAGGAAAATCATGGTATAATTACTAGTTACTAATACTTTTTTTTTTTTCCTTCTTTTTGCTGAATAGTTGCTAGTTACTACTTGCTATAACTTTTATAGGCACATTGGAAGTTGCTGGGATATCTAATTGGGCTTGATTGGACAGTGGACAATAAAAGCCCACCATGGCTTTTCAATGGAACTATGGAAGAAGCATAGGACCTAAATACAATTAACTACCTATTCTTATAACTCAATTGGAATGAACAAGCCCAGGCCAATTGGGTAATAAAGATAGTATGGGCTTAAGTTAGCCCCTCCACAAGTTGGACAGATATAAAATCCACCAGCCCAACTTGAAATGTTTTGGGAGACTGAGACCTGGAGAGACCAATGGCCAGAGACAGAATTTTTTTGGGCCAATCCAAAGGATTCTGAGATTTAAATTTACTTTCATCATTGTTCTTTGTTCATTGAATTGCTACAAAGGGTAAAGTTTGGTTTACCCTTTTAATTGGGATTCTCTGTCGTCTTAAGATTCGAAGCGTTGTTTACTTCAATATTGTCTTTTTCCACATTATAGTTGTTGCTTTACTGTTGTTGTTGTTCTTGTTTTATGGAAAATGAAAAAGACCTATGAACTAATTTGACCTAGGCATAGCTTCATAGAAGCTTCTTAAATTAGTTCACCGGTTTCATGGCCAAATATAGGTTTAAACACTTGAGCAAATAAATTGCTTTTGTTAAATTGCTTATGCAAATAATTGGTTTAAACACTTAAGCAAATAATTTCCATTTTTTTTTTTTTGGTGGCCAAATTAGAATTCAACAAGAAGTTCAACATAAATGCGATTTTGATGACTTGTGGTCAGGGGCATAGTTAGAAATTTTTGTTTGGGGGGCCAACTTATGATACTAATTTATTATCTTATACAAATTTTCATAAACATGTACAAACATATATATCTATACACATATAACTTAGTATCCTTCGTAGGGAATCCTTTAAGTTTTCATTTTTAATATAAATTACCAAATTGTCTATCAAAGTGAGAAAAAAAATTTCAATTGAACTAATGAAGTATTTAAAGACATGAATGATCCAAAACTTTAACAACACAAGAACACATTTTACAATAAAAAATGAATGTGAGAAAAAAAATTTCTATAATTACTAGATCAATTGGACAATTTTTTTAAGAGTATCATTGGACTAGCTCAAATATTTGGGGGTGTCAAGTCCCATTTTTGTAGGCTAATAATTAAAATGTTAAATATATATATAGTATTAAAATATTTTTAAAATTTTTGGCTCCACCCTTGCTTTTGGTACATTGGCTCCCAAATTATTCATTTGAATTTACCATACAAGACATGGAAGGTCCTAATTTTCTTTTCTTTTTCTTTTTCTTTTTTTCTTTTTTTTTTTTTTTTTGAGAAGAAGGAAGGTCCTAGTTCAGGGCTCTATAACCAGCTGCAATTGCCAATTAAATTAGCAAAAGTTTGAGTCTATGAAAACCTAATAGAGTAAAATACAATGATGCCTTTCTTTTTTAAATTATAATCCTTCTATGAACCTTTTAGATGATCAATGGTCCCTCCATCTCAACCATTCCACAAAATGTACACCTGGGGGAGACACCCTTTTGAGGACTCTAACACATTCTATATATGACATCATTAAAAATACTCTAAAAACAGTTATTTCAATCTACCTACTCAAACCAAACCAATAAGGAACAGAAAATAAACAGAACAACTCAAGGCTTAGCTTGATCCCACTTTCACATCACTTTCACAGCTACTTTGGTCAGAAATTTAATCAAGAAATAATTAACATATATATCCCCAAAGCTTAAAATAATCAAGAACCCTTTTGACTATTTTGGTTGTATTGGGGGTTTGGTTTTGGCTTTTTTATTTTTCACTATTATAAAGGGTTACTTGGTGTTGGTGAGGGGTGGTGATGTTCTCCCTTTGTCGTCTAATCAAACAGCCACACCAACATATACCCTAAAAAAGAATTTGCCAAATGGCTAAGTGTCCAAATGCTGCTGGAGCTTCATATAATTTTCGTATATACAATAATGCTTTTAAGCAAAGATGAATGGCTCTATCTACACTAGTGAATATGTTGTTCTTTCAAGCCACTTTTAGTTGGTCCCTTTCAATAAAGAGGTCATCAAATACCTCATTTTCTTAGTTTTCATTCAAAAAATTGTTTGAGTGACTTCCACTAAGTAGAAAACCATAGCCCTTTAAAGACTGATTTTGCGCTTAAGCAATTGAGTTACTCCAAAACAAGAGCTTTCCATCAATATAATCAGATAATGACCAGACCCAACACAGTTCCTTCTTATCATTTGCAAAGGACTCTAGCGAAGGAAATGGATTTTCCTATGATATTGGATATACATTATTATGTAATTAAAGTCTTTAACACATAAATAATAATAATAATAGAACTAGACCTATCATCAACCACTTTCATCAAGATAAGGACAAAAACAAAATGCATGTTTATCTCACGGATTTTATTCTCTTTTTCTTTTTTTGGTGATTTTATTATTGATGATAGGAATACTACCAATTTTAATTTTACAAATTAATTTATATGTTAAGTGATTGAGTCTCAAAAAAAAAAAAAAAAAAACTTATGTGTCAACTTTAAAAGCAAGACGAAAAATTATTTGAAATTTTTATTTACTATTATATACTGTATTTTTTATTATAGTAAAACTGCAATTTCATTAAGTTGAATGAATGGGGATTACATCGTTTGAAAGAGTGTGTTCTAAGAAACAAGAGCTCTCCTCAATTCAAGTAACATGATGGCCTGATTGGTTTCCTTTCCTTTGGTTATGTAAGACCTCAAATTGACGAAACTCATGCGAGAGGTAGATGATTTCGTAGACAATCGAGGCTATTGATGATCTGGGTAGGGGGGATTTTTCTGGTGAGTGCCGATGAAATCAGTCAATCACAAGAGAATCACCTTCAAAAAATTATTTGAAAATGTTTTTTACTATTATATTATTAATGTGTCAATTTGTAAGTTTTTTGTAGTAAAATTAGTAGTAATTTTAAACTATATTTTTAATGGGAAGATTAGATATTCTAATGGTTTTTATTCTATCTTTCTTGTTTTAATTTTTCACTTATTTGAGTTTTATTTATCTAATCACATATTAGTTTGCAACTCAAGTTGCAACACATGTAACCAACTCATCCCTATCCCTTTGATCCTTCTCTTCAACAATGTAAATGGGCATATCTATTCTTAAATAATCAAATATAATGGCCTTTTACTTTTTATATAATATAAAAATTAAATTGGAAAATCATTTCAAAAGTTCAAATTAATCAATTTCATTATTCAAATTAGATATTACAAATTTTAAAAGGCATTTATATGTCACACCATTTAAAATTTGAAATAATATGAAATCATATTTACAATTAAACATAAAAAGATAAATATTCTAAACCATCAAATACACTATCACCCACCACATAGACTAGATAATTAAGCATTTCACATTTGTTTGTTCCTATATAAAATTGTAATTTAATACATTAATTTATATGCAGCTTGCACTAGGATAGAGTCATCATCGCTTAGAACCATTGAAAAGCTATGAATTTTATATATATATATATATTTGGAAGAGAGAATATCTATAGGTTGTGGATTAGTTTAAGATAGTGAGGTTCAAAATAAAAATGATTACGAGGAAGAAGTAACCGTTACTGTAAAGAGGAGGGAAGAGAGGAGCAATTGAGTTACTCCAAAACAAGAGCTTTCCATCAATATAATCAGATAATGACCAGACCCAACACAGTTCCTTCTTATCATTTGCAAAGGACTCTAGCGAAGGAAATGAATTTTCCTATGATATTGGATATACATTATTATGTAATTAAAGTCTTTAACACATAAATAATAATAATAATAGAACTAGACCTATCATCAACCACTTTCATCAAGATAAGGACAAAAACAAAATGCATGTTTATCTCACGGATTTTATTCTCTTTTTCTTTTTTTGGTGATTTTATTATTGATGATAGGAATACTACCAATTTTACTTTTACAAATTAATTTATATGTTAAGTGATTGAGTCTCAAAAAAAAAAAAAAAAAAACTTATGTGTCAACTTTAAAAGCAAGACGAAAAATTATTTGAAATTTTTATTTACTATTATATACTGTATTTTTTATTATAGTAAAACTGCAATTTCATTAAGTTGAATGAATGGGGATTACATCGTTTGAAAGAGTGTGTTCTAAGAAACAAGAGCTCTCCTCAATTCAAGTAACATGATGGCCTGATTGGTTTCCTTTCTTTTGGTTATGTAAGACCTCAAATTGACGAAACTCATGCGAGAGGTAGATGATTTCGTAGACAATCGAGGCTATTGATGATCTGGGTAGGGGGGATTTTTCTGGTGAGTGCCGATGAAATCAGTCAATCACAAGAGAATCACCTTCAAAAAATTATTTGAAAATGTTTTTTACTATTATATTATTAATGTGTCAATTTGTAAGTTTTTTGTAGTAAAATTAGTAGTAATTTTAAACTATATTTTTAATGGGAAGATTAGATATTCTAATGGTTTTTATTCTATCTTTCTTGTTTTAATTTTTCACTTATTTGAGTTTTATTTATCTAATCACATATTAGTTTGCAACTCAAGTTGCAACACATGTAACCAACTCATCCCTATCCCTTTGATCCTTCTCTTCAACAATGTAAATGGGCATATCTATTCTTAAATAATCAAATATAATGGCCTTTTACTTTTTATATAATATAAAAATTAAATTGGAAAATCATTTCAAAAGTTCAAATTAATCAATTTCATTATTCAAATTAGATATTACAAATTTTAAAAGGCATTTATATGTCACACCATTTAAAATTTGAAATAATATGAAATCATATTTACAATTAAACATAAAAAGATAAATATTCTAAACCATCAAATACACTATCACCCACCACATAGACTAGATAATTAAGCATTTCACATTTGTTTGTTCCTATATAAAATTGTAATTTAATACATTAATTTATATGCAGCTTGCACTAGGATAGAGTCATCATCGCTTAGAACCATTGAAAAGCTATGAATTTTATATATATATATATATTTGGAAGAGAGAATATCTATAGGTTGTGGATTAGTTTAAGATAGTGAGGTTCAAAATAAAAATGATTACGAGGAAGAAGTAACCGTTACTGTAAAGAGGAGGGAAGAGAGGAGCAAAAACAGCCGGCTAGGCCGGCTTATAAGTCATGAAATGTGCCTTTCAATTTTTTGCTTCACAGCAAGGGAAAGCCATCCTTCTCTTTGCGGTCAATTTCCTTGAAATATATGACTCTTCCTCAGATAAAGTCCGTCATTCAATCACCCATTAAAACCCTTTAAAACCCACTTCTTTGTTCTTATTCTTGTACTTGATTTTTGAATTCCTTGAACTTCCAAGCACCCAAAAAAAAAAAAAAAAAAACCCAAAACCAAAAATGGTGAGCTATGAAGAACAAGTTGCATGTGATGAGCTCTCTCTTTCTCACCCAGACCCTCTTGTGTTAGAGCTCAATCGCCTCCAGAACCTACTCAAAGGTTTCTCTCTTTTCAAAACAAACACACACACACACACGCTGCCTAGCACGACATTAAACTTGTTAATGTGTCCATTGCTACAGTGAGTTCAATAGGATCATTGAATTGGATGTTAAGGTTTTTGGGTCTATCTTAGTTCTGCTTTCTGATTTAGTTCTATGTTATCCTAGAGTTCATACGTATTAAGGACCAGTGTTGTGGTTCGTGTGATGCTGCCTGTACTACATGTACAAGTTTCTTCTTTTCCCCATGAGTTTTTACTTTTTAGAGTTGAACTATGTCATTACTAATAAATTCTTGCTGTTCTCTTTGTATCTCTCTTAGTTATTTTTTTTTAACTATTTTATGCTATTCTAAGGGCTCGTTTTCAAAGCTTATTTCCAATTTATTTAGCTTATGGAGTATATAACCACCTCAAAGCATGATTTCCTTTTTTCTTTAAAGAATAAAAAGATCTTAGGCATTTCATGATTTGAATGTTCAGAGAAGGATAGGGAGTTGGGGGCTGCACAAGGTGAAATCAAGGCATTGAGAGCCACTGAAGCTTTGAAGGATAAGGCTGTAGAAGAGGTAATCAAAAAAGCATATGCAAACATTGGCACTCAATTTCCACACATTTGTGCACATTAACAGGACAGACATGCGAGTAATATGTTAATCTGTGCTATTATTTCACATTTCAGGACCAAAATTTTGTAGTACTAAGTACACTGGAAGTTTTTGGTTTTGTAGGAAGAAACTATTTTTTTACAAATTTTCACTACTAAAATTCTGTTTGAATTTCATTAATTTTTTCCAGCTCAAAAATGAAGTTGATAAAATGGAAGAGAAACTCCGAGTCACTGAAAATTTTCTTGACCATAAGGTATATTTAGCAGTCACTAAATACTGTTTGGAATTATGGTGTGTTTAAATGTGAGATACTTCATTGTGTCAAAATCTGATGAAATGCAGAATCTTGAAGTCAAGAAACTAACAAGTGAGAAGAAAGATGCATTGGCAGCACAGTATGCTGCTGAAGCAACACTAAGAAGGGTGTATGCAAACCAAAAAGAGGATGATTCTCTTCCTATAGAATCAGTCATTGCTCCTCTTGAGGCTGAAATCAAGATGTACAAGAATGAGGTAGGTGATGAAATTTATAAGGAAATTGCTTTTAGAAACTAATGCAATATACCAACTTTGTTGATAGCTCACAATACTTACATTTTTCCTTCACTCTTGGCCTTTTCAGATTGCAGCAATGCAGGAGGATAAAAAGGCTCTGGAACGTCTCACTAAGTCAAAAGAATCTGCCCTGCTTGAAGCAGAGAGAATTTTGAGAAGTGCTCTAGAAAGGGCTTTAATAGTAGAGGAGGTTCAAAATCAAAACTATGAATTGAAGAGACAGATAGAGATTTGCCAGGCATGATTTTGCATCAGATGCTTTACTCTGATCAAGATAATGAAGTTTGGGTAATTAACTCAGTTTATACGTAACACATGCAGGAGGAGAACAGAATTCTTGAGAAAACCAATCGCCAAAAGGTTTTAGAGGTTGAAAAGCTGAGCCAAACCATTCAAGAACTTGAGGAGGCTATTCTAGCAGGTGGGGCTGCTGCTAATTCTATACGTGACTACCGGCGGCAGATAGAAGAATTGCATGTATGTTTCATGGATATGTGGTGATTTCAAGTGTTCCACTGAAAATTTATTTACCAAGTCTTCTGATGATTTCGATTTTTTCGATTTTGTTCAAATTTCTAATCATGGTTTTGTGCAACTTCTCAGGAGGAAAAGAGGACACTGGAAAGGGAGCTAGCAAGAGTCAAAGTTTCAGCAAACAGAGTTGCAACTGTGGTGGCTAATGAGTGGAAAGATGAAAATGACAAAGTAATGCCTGTCAAGCAATGGTTGGAAGAGAGAAGAATTCTGCAGGTATTTTCCTTCCCATAAAATTATAGGAAGCCCAATTTTTTAAACATTTTCCACTTTAAACATACTCTTAATGTGAATGTGGGACTGGTTCTGCAGTTTTAATTAGCTAGCTAAATCCATACAAGATCAAAGATATTTAAAAACAAGAACAAAAAAGATCATTGAAGTATAAACAAGAAAAGCAATGTTAATGTTAGAACTCAAGTAAATATACAGAAGAAGGCATTTGTTACATATATTTTCTGTTTGATTAATCATACCTTGCAAATGTAGGCAGAGATGCAGCGACTGAGAGACAAACTAGCCATATCAGAGAGAACAGCTAAGGCAGAAGCACAACTTAAGGTGAACATATAATTTCCTATCTTGTTTTTTCTTTTGATCTCTTAAATCAGTAAAATATCTGTACTAATGTGAATTTAATTCAGGATAAATTAAAGCTGAGACTTAAAATAATTGAAGAAGGTTTGAAGGATTCCTCGAGTTTCTCAGTCAACCCTAACAGATTCTGTAAGTCCCCAAAAACAGAAAAGTCCAGCAACATATTTGGCTTTTTGACAAGCAATGGTGGACTAAGAAAGAGGTCTACATCCCAGCCAAGGGCTTCTACTGTCAGTATAAGCTCTCCATTGCAAAACCCCATTGTAGAAAATGAAACAGCCAATGTTACTCTAGAGCTCAAACAAGCAAATAACTTGAAAAAGAAATATGCTTCAGGTGAAAATATGCTGAAAAAAAGTATATGGGCATCTAGAAGTAAAGTTGTTGATAGCAATGAAAATGAGAACACAGATAATGATGAAACAACAGCCTCACCAGAAAGAAAATCCAAAAGTGGAGGCGATGAAGATCCACAAAACAAAGGAAGTAATGAAGATGTGGTCTCAGGATTGCTGTATGATAGACTTCAAAAGGAAGTCATCAACTTAAGGAAGCTTTGTGATGTGAAGGAAAGTACTTTGAATACTAAAGATGAAGAAATAAAGGTAATGTATAAGAAACTATGCTCTCTCTCTCTCTCTCGCTCTCACTCTCAGAGAGTATTGATTGCATGTGGTAAAATTCCATGCAGGTGCTCATAAAGAAGGTTGATGCATTGACAAAAGCCATCGAAGTAGAGTCCAAGAAAATGAAGAGAGAAGCAGCAGCTAGAGAAAAGGAAGCTGCATTAATGAAGGTGGATGATAATAGAAAGAATAGACATGCAAACTCATCTACAAGGTTTTTTCCTCTGTTTACTGAGCATTCTTGGTACAGCTATTACTAATTTAGCCTAATGCATTGAAAGTCCTAGATGATTTAAAGATGAATTTTGCATTAACTTTGGCTGTCAAATATTAAACTTCTTGTGGTTTCCAATTGCTGCAGGGTAACAAAAGCATTGTGAATATTCCCTACATTGGAGAAAGTTGAAATTATCAGGAAATCTGAAATCATTTGACTCATCAGCCACTTTGTGTGATTTCAAATGTAGATACACAAACGAAGTTTAACCAAGATAGTTAGAAGAAATAAAGGTCTGATTGGAATGGGGGGAATTGACTTTGTGATGTGTTAGATTTGTTTTGTCTACTGTTTGATATTGTGTAAATTGTATCCAATATGGTTTTGCGTCCATACTTGTGAATAGTAAGAAGGAAATGAACTTTCAACTGCCTTTTTTTTATGGTCCGAAATGGAGCTGATTTTTTTTTTTAATTATTAATGACTTACACACATAATGAGTTTTTGAACTCATGACCTTACCTTCCAAATGTTCTTGTGGAAAGAGGAACTGCCATTTGAGCCAGGACTCAATGACAAAATCATTTTGAATTTGAAACATAATTGAAAACTGTGACGGTATGATAAATTTGGGAAATGAGAAATCATTTGACATAAATAAAAATCAGGCTTTCAAGAAAGTTATGTGAGCCTAAATGGGAAATCTTGACAAGATGCTGAAGTTTCTAACATGAAGATATTATGTATCAACAAAACACATTGGGAAACCCAATCCTTATAACAAAGTACGTGAAAGCATACATTTTATAACCTTTTATGAAACTAAATACTCTCACTGGATTTTAGTCTTCCTGAAATTTTTTATATGGCATTTGCTACATACCTGCATGCTCCACAACAAACATGTCTTCTGTTATGGTAACTATGGCATTAAACATTCATCAAAAAACTATGGCATTAAACTTACCCAGAGTCAGAAAATATTCATTCCAAGAATTTAGGTAACAAAGCTAGAGTTTGGCTGGCCTCTGAAGTTGCTAAAGCAACTCTTCAGCATAAGAGCATGGGTGCCACAAAATCATGGAAGTGTGAAATTAATACAAAGATACTAAATGATTACAAGATTCTTTTGAACTATGTAATATACACATCTATTGTGAAACTAATACTTTTGCAGAATTCTAGTGAGATATACTACTGTCACTTATTACTCTATAATGACAAGTCCTTTGGCTTTCGTAACTAGATAGGATGGAAAGCAATCCGTACAACAATCGTAGCAAGAAACAACTGCAAAATGTCATTAGTTACCACAAGCCACAAGTCATATACAACTGTTGTAATTGACTTGGTAGGAAAACACATTTTACATGACTGTCATGGCTTGAAACAACTGTAGCAAATTGTAGACAGAAATTACAACTGTCATAAACATATTCTACATCCTACACTGAAAATTTTCCCTACATTGCTAGAACAAAAAGAAGGAATACATTGAAAAGTTTGAGAATCCCAAACTGCTGTCTCTTCACCATTGCTTGATTGAAATATATAGTTACATACTATATATACAATTTCCATGGTGAAATGGTTATGGCACAACTAGTTAGAAAAAGGAAGAAAGATACCAGAAGTTGTCCTATCACTCATCTCTATTTCACTTGAAATAGAGCAGTTAAGATCGTGTTTCCTGAATTTGACAATGTACAGAGTTCCATGTCATTTAAAATTTTAAATAACATAACCTTAGATACACCTTTAGATTTGTAATATCTAATCTGAACTATCATATGGATCTATTCCAAATGAGGAGGATGCTAATATACCTCAGGAATGGTAGCTAAGGATGGCTGCCATTTCTGACACCCTTCTCCTACTTGAAAGCCCCCCAAAGATCTGACTGAAATTTCTTCAGATAGGAACTTCTTTGTGCTTCCTAACAGAAACTGAAACTGTTCCTTAGTCACTACAATCTTTATTGTCCTTCTCTTGCCAGTTTTGTGGTTGGCCGTTTTTGATGACATCCATGGGTAATTAGGCTGTGTCAGGAGTGGTACAAGGCAATAAACCTCCCCAGGTTCTAGCCTAGTGTTGGGTGGCAATGGTGAATAAGGCTGGGCATGGTGTACCAGCTCAAAGCCATTGTAAGGACCAGAAGTGATCTCCTCAACTGGTGTTGAGGCATTGAACTCTTTCTCTCCTCCATTAAAGATGAGAACTTTGATCTTCTTCTTTTGTGAATAGGACAGTACATTCATGCAGTTTCCCATTGTGCTTGAAAACAAACAAATTAGGATCATCAATTTATAATTTGGCATGGCCATATTTCAAGTTGGAGGCGGTTCAACGTGCAAACCAATACCATCACTACCTCATTATCAGTTCAATTTTATTTATATAACCTTTCTTAGTTGCCCAAGTCAAGGGTAGGGATTTTCAAGTAAGCTCCCTGCTCACATGAAGATATCCCACTATTTTCATTTTGATTATCTTGATGTCAACAAAGTCAGAGGTCTGTGCGTTTTTTATTGCAATCCTTTATCAAAGAACATAATATTTATTCAGATGTCAAAAGCCAACTTATTTTTTTAAGCAGAATTTAGAGTCAAATTTTTTTTAAGCGTTTAGCAGAATAGAAGTCAACGAATTTAGGGCCACAAATCACTTATTACCTCTCCGTCTTTATCTTCCATTATCACAGCAACAGCTTCTTCCTTTTTTTTTTTTTTTCTGCTTGAAAAATAGTAAAATACAAAACAATACTTTCCCAATTCCCATGTAGCTGTTCCTGAATTTATTCAATCATGGTCCTATAAGATCTGACGTGTAATGTATTAAGGGATCAGAGTATAACTATAGGCAATTTTATCCAAAAATTCTTAAAACTTCATTAACTCTACAAGAGATTAAAGTATAAATAGATTTCATCGTCTAATATCATCTCCTCTGAGAGATAAGATCAAAAACAAATAAAAGAAGCATTTGAGAAGCAGCACATACCACTTCTAAGCATTACATATCAATGAGAAGAGCAGTTCATAAAACACCTAAGCAGCAACTAATCCAGGTGAACTTCTAGACTCTAACCACGATTGGGCCGCAACCTTTGTAGTCAAAAACCAGCCAACCTTATCTGGAGCCTCATGGAATGGAGCATTGAGTTCCTTCAAATGTGACTCAAAAACAGCTGCTAATCCCTTATCTGAGTACTTGTGCTTCCCATGTCCTGTATTGATTCCAAGCAACGGAGGAAGCTCCTCCCCAGATTCCAATGCCTTGGTCAAATCATTTATCCATACATGTAATGCAGTCAAGGCTGCACCAAGAGAGAGACCCTTTAGATATAGAGACCACTGGGTTGAAGACCTAGACTGAATATCTGTGTATATCTCAAGTGTAATCCCCAAGTCTAGTAGCTCACATGCTCTCTGCAACAGATCTAGTTTGACACAGATATCAATTAAGCAATTGCAATATGCCTTCCTTACATCAGAACCAATGGAATCAAAGAGTTCTGATGATCCCCTTTTAAATTCTTCATCATTATCTTGCTCCCCCACCAATAGTTGTACCACATGACCAAGCTTGGAATCAGCCTTCTCAACACAATCAGTAAGCTTACTAAGTTCTTCCTTTGGTGTTTGGGTCATGACATTCAGAAGACAACAGCAGAAGCGTTCATCTGGAGTAATTCCCAACTCCAAGAGTCGATGGAATGTCCTCACAACATCATCAGTACGCTGAGCTTTCCCATAACATTGTATGAGTGATGTCAGAACAAAGATGTTTGGCTCAAAACCTGCTTCAAACATCTCATTCAATGTCACCTCAGCCTCTGAGACTTTACCACTGCAGGAATATATGGTAATCAAGGATGAAAAAGACCAACTGTCAGGCTTGCAAGTCCCGGAATTTTTCATATCTTCAACAATCTCAACAGCCTCATCAACATAGCCAAGATCAGCACACATAGCCAAAAGAGTGTTGTAGAGAACTATAGTCAACTCCGCTCCCTTCTCCTTCATCTCCTTATACACACTAAGCGCATCTTCACCATATCGAGCTCTACCATAAGCCCGTAAAAGAGATGCATATGTCCCAAAATTCGGCAAAAACCCATTTTTTTTCATCTCTCTGTAAATGATCTTAGCTTGCCAAGGCCTCTTAGCTCTTCCCATTGCATCAATCAAAGTGTTATATATAACCAAGTTAGGCTTCACACCAAGAGCTTTCATCTCTTCATAAACATTCAAGCACCCATCAAAATTTCCCGACGTTCCATAAATTTTAATCAATGTTGAGAACGTCACTGGATCAATACGCCACTTTTGAGTTCTAGCTCTGTCATACAAACTCAAGGCCATATTAACATTACCAGCCCGTCCATAGGCGTCTATCATAGCTGAATACGTAACACCATCAGGAACACACCCAAAACTGGGCATCTTCTCAAACCACTCGACAGCCTTATGTGGAAAAGAACATAGCCTAGCACAAGTAATCATAGTCGAAAACGTGGTGTTAACAGGTTTAACTCCTCTCTCAAGCATTTCATCAAACAGCTTCTCTGCTCTTTCAAAATCCCTACACTTTCTAAACACTTTCAAAGTCACATTATAAAGTATCACCTCCCTACTTAGTTTCAACCTTTGTTGAAAGTGCCTAAGTGCAAGGTATGCAGTTTCTGGATTCACCATATTATTAATAATAGTCACAGCATCTTGTTCTAAAATTCTATCACCTAAACCCCTAAGAACTTCAGCAACATCTTCCTCATTTGGACTACATGAATTCAAAGACTCAGCCATTTTCACAAGAGAAGCATACCTTGCATCATAGGAATTCTTGCGAAGCTGTGAGGCTCTGGAGCTTTTGGGATTGACCCAGATATAGTTTTTGGAGGAGGACCCGGATTTCCCATCTGGGTATTGAGAATCATTGCCCTTTGAGGGGTTTAAGTTCTGGGTTTCTTGTGGGATTGGGTCTTGTAGAGAAACATGGGTTATTTGAAGTAAGGTTTTTGGTTGAGATGGGAGAAGAGTGGGCATGAAAGAGTAGGTGAAAGTGGAGGTTTTGGAACCAAGTTTTGGTGGAGAGGAAAGAGAGTTGCAGAGAGGTTGACGGTCGTGCAAAAGGGAGGAAGGTGAAGAGCAGAGATGGTAAGCCATTTCCCTCTCTCTTTGCTCTGTGTGTGTTTATTTTGGGGGGCTGGGGGGGTTTAGAGGGAGGGAGGAGGCCTTATCAAGTGAGCCGTTTATGAGCAAATTTGTTTTTCACTATATTGTCCTTAGTTTTATCACTTCAAGTGTAGCTACAAACTTTTTTTTTAATTTATATATATATATATATAAGGGATGTATGGATTCTTGAGAAGAGAGGAGCCGTGGTGGTCTCCCGGACCACTCGAATCTCACGATTGAATAGAAAGTTGGATCTACATTGGATCTCACCTGAATCGCCCCATTTATCTTTTTAAGGAGAAGTTTGGTTTCAAACCCCGGTTCGAACAGGAGAAGTACGCCATGTTAATGTGCTTTGGATGATCCACATCTCAGGGTCAGGTGCTGATGAGCACATTGAACTATCCATGTGGCTGAGAGCCCTCACAGCCCAAGCATAACGACGCAATTATCAGGGGCACGTTCTACCACTGAGCTAATAGCCTGTCGTGCGGGCCTCCCGTCGGGACCCGCTATGCCAAAAGCGAGAGAAAGCCCATCCCTCTATTTCCTTTTTTACGTTTCCATGTCCCTCCCGTGTGGCGACATGGGGGCGACAAAAAGGGGATCCTATCAACTTGTTCCGACCTAGGAAAATAAGAAAGATAGAAATTCTACTCTACCCTAATCTAGTATATGTGTGTGAAACTCCCTCTTGAAAACTTGAACCCCGACCTTTGTCCCCTATACCCCATAAACATTTATACTTGTAGAGTGACCATTGCACTAAGAGTGTGCGGTGGTAGCTTCAACCATTTTTGAGTGAGGTAGAGTCGTGGGTTGCAGTTAATTAACTTAATTACTGATATATTTTTTTTTTTGTCAAATAAGATATATGAGATTCAATTCGTGGCTATACAAAACAGCAATTATCAAAAGCGGACACCTACTATATCATATTTATCAACAAAAAAAAAAAAAAGCAAGGCATTTAGCATGGGATTTGGGTTTTTTGTTTTTGTTTTTTTGGTTATAATTTGATAGTTGATGGGTTTAGGGGATTTAAATCGTGGATATTTTTGTTTGGAAACACTTGGAGGTTGACATTAAGCTACAACTTACAAAGTTTTTGGCTATCTTTTTAAAAAAAATATTTTTGGTAAATGCATCAACTACAATTAATGTTTCACAAAATAAGACCTAAAAAATATGAGAAAATTTGTACCAACCCAGCCTCCCTTGAATGAATGAATGAAAAAAAAAGCTTTTTCAAAAACTAAAATAAATAAAATTTAAAAAACCTTAATTTCCAATTAGACATGGTGTGGACACTAAAATAGGAAATTCTATATTTTTTTTGAGCCTTTTTTTTTTGGTCATTTAAGAGATGTTAGTGTAAATAGTTTGCATTTCATGAGAGGAGAGTGTCTTATTTCTAGAGAAGAGGTAAGCGCAATAATGAAAAAACCGCATTGGAGGTTAGTGCAATTGTCCCCTTAAAAAAAAAGGAATGGCCTTTGTCTTATAGTGTGAATGTTGGAATATTTGAAATTTGTTAACTTTGTTGTTTGTTGCAATTTTCTTTTAGCTGTTGAACCATTGGAAATTAGATGTTGATAAACTGTCGACAATAGGAACTGTTTTTTATTTTTATTATATATATATGTATAAATTTAAAAAGAGATGTCAATGGAATTTTATTTGTCACTTAAATTGCTTTTATGAAAATAAATATTAAATTTAATATAGCCTCGCACAGGGACGGATCTACACTGGGTCAGAGGGGGGCCATTGCCCCCCCCCCCCCCCCACCAGCACATTAAAAAAAAAAACTAGTAGAAAAAAATTAAGATTTGCCCTTTTATATATATATATATATATATATATATATATATATATATATATTTGTCTCTACTCCTCTAAAATATTTAGATATTGACCTACAAGAAAATAAATAAATAAATAAAATTCATGCCCCTTTAACTACAAAAACAAAATAAAAAAATAAATATAGACTAAACAAAAATCGCACACAAAATAAAAAACACTTATTTTGTATGTTATACTTTGTTGATGTGTTTTATAATATAAAATGTTTAAGAAATACTTATTTTGTATGTAGTATTTTGTTGAATATGAAATAGATATTAGTTTTTATTTTCATAAATTTTTTTTTGGTTTTAAGCTTTGCCCCCCCCCCCCTCCCGTGCGGGTATGAATCCTAGTTCCGTCCCTGGCCTTGCACACTTAGATGATGAATTTTTATGGGTGTGTGGCCATTGTCATGTATCTAGCTCGTACATTAGGATTGGGGCATGCAAATAAAATGGCTCTAAGTTTGATCTAAAGGGATTATCGTAGGTTTAATTATTAGAGAAGCAATAATTACGGGCCCGTTTGTTATTGTTATTTAAACAACAATTATCAGTGTTTAAACAATATTATATGTATTTGTACACACTTTTTCATCCACAAGTATTTCCAAAAAATACAAATAACATTACTAGAACAATATTACCAAACAGGCCTTATATGTTTTGTGATTTTTTTTTTTACTATGTTTTGCGATTTAGAAGTTTGCATTCTTGTTCTTTTCTTTTTTTGGACCGAAAATGTTTAACATTCTAAGGTTTAAGGTTTTGAATTATAACTCTTCTATAAAAAAAATTTGTGAATTATATATGTAAGGACACAATTCTCTAGCGGCCCAATAAGGATGTTGGGTTCGTGCATGAAAGATCCCTCACAATATGATTTGTAGAGAGTGGGCTTGAAAAGCTAGCCGTTGGTCGCGGGGCGGTGCCCGGTCCTGGTTTTAGAGGGATTCGTGTAGAAAAAGGATTTGGGCTTGAACGTTTAAGCCCTACGGCACCGCATCCTATGGGATGGGCCTCCTCGGACTTGATCCGAGAACCATTAGGGTCATACCCCGGTTACCTGACGATGAGTTTTTTCTGTAATCTCCGGTGTTGTTGAGATGTTCTCACCCAGATCGTCTCCTTTTCTTAGGAGGTTGAATGGCCACCTCCTCGAGTTACTTACTTTCTTCTTTTATACTCGTCTGCGTTAACTGTCCTTCGTCCACGTGTAGGGTCGATCTTTACAAGACTGATACTTGTCCCATCAGTCTAATCCTAGAATTGTTGGGGATGTCAGGTGCAGAGTCTTATCTGGAGGGGTAGTAAGGATAACTTCCCCCAAGATATTTTGGATCTCCTTACGAATTCGTTCCTATACCAGTTTTACCCCTTTACTCCGGTGGGATTCTGGATTTGCCGAGGACTGAACTGTCCTCGGCTGCCTCCCAAAACTGTTTGGTGCTCTGCATTGTAGAGCTTGGGCCGTAGTTCTTCTTGGCTCGGGCCTTTGGACTCTCTAAGGGCGAATGGGCCTGGTCCATGAATTATTGGGCCCCACAATATAAATGTGAATTTTTTTTTTTTTTTCATTTTATGCTAAGGGTCCGTGCACTTATATCCTTTGGGGACACAGATAATATAATCCTTTTTTCTTTTTCTTTTTTTTTCTTGAATGATAATTTTATTTATTTATTTTGTTAATGAATGATAAAAACTTTATTGAAACAACGGCAACGGGCACAGCAAAGGACCATGGCACGAATGAAGGATGGGCTACGGAGGATCCAAATTAACATCAAACGGGCCAACAAAATCAAAAGTCAGGGCCCAACGAGCAAAGGGATTTGCCTTTGCCACTCTAAAACCCAAGGAGAAAGAGAAACTGGGAAAGCCTCCAGTGAGGCAGTGATAGATTCACTTTCTACACAAATCTTGCTCAATTGCCTGACTTAATTCAAACATTTGAGTGAGCAGAGTTGTGGGGGTTCTTGTTAATTGTCTAACTTAATTCAATTGGTAAAATCTGTGTCGATGAATAAGAGGATATGGGTTCGATCGTTGCCTATACTAAAGAACAATCATCAAGAGTGAACACCAACTTTATCAAATTTATCAACAAAAAAAATAGCAAGGTAGGTTTTGTTTTGTTTTTTTTTTTTTTTAGTTGGAGGATAGGGATTTAAATTGTGGATACCTTTATTTGGAAACACATAGATGTGCCAATTGAGTTACAACTTACAAGACTTTTGACTATCTTTTTTTTTTTTTTTTTTTTTTTTTTTTTTTTTTATAATTTTTGGAAAATATATCAAATGCAATTAATGTTTCACAAAATTACACTTAAAAAATAGGAAAAATTGCATTGACCTCTCTTGAATATATGAAAAATATGAAATTCTATATTTAAGAGAATTGGACAACAGTTTAAGTAGAGGATAAAATATGAAATTCTATATTTTTTAAAGCCTTTTTTTAATCATCTAAGGGATGTTATTGTAAATAGTTTGCATTTCAAGAGAGGTGAGTCTTATTTCAAATTAGATGGGAGATCAGTGTAATAACGAAAAACCACATCAGAGGTCAATGCAATTTTCCCCTCAAAAAAAGAAGTAATGGCCTTTGTCTCATAGTGTGAATGTTGGAATATTTGAAATTTGTTAACTTTTTGCAATTTTCTAGGAATTCTCTTTTAGCTGTTGAACTATTGGAAATTGGTTTTTGATAAACTATCGACTACAGGAACTGTTTTTTATAAATAAAATAAAAAGAAATGTCAACGGGATTCTATTTGTCACTTGAATTGCTTTTACGAAAATAAATATTGAATTTTGATGTGGCCGTACACACTTTTACAATGAATTTTTATGGGTGTGTGGTCATTGTCATGTATCTAAGTCATACATTGGGATTGGAGCATGACAACAAAATGGCTCTAGATTTGATTTAAAGGGATTATTGTAGGTTTAATTATTAGAGAAGTAATAACTACATGTTTTGGGATATGTTTTGTGATTTAGAAGTTCTTCTTCTTGTTCTTTTCTTCTTCTTTTTTGGACTAAAAAATGTTTAACATTCTAGGGTTTAAGGTTTTGAATTATAAATGTGAATTTTTTTTTTCATTTTTTTTTTTTGGGGGGGTGATTTGAAGTTAATGGATTAAAATTTTCACTAGAAGATGAATTGTAATGTTGCAAATTGCGTAAAATGCCATGGCTTGTACTATATTTAAATTCAACTAGTGACCCATTTTTTGGTAGGATGTTGATCCTTGAGTTGATTATGAATGTAAGTGGCAACAGATTTTATTTGAAAGACAATTGTATTTTGAAGTTATGACTATGATTACGGTTGCAGTACCAATGGTTCAATGTTGATAGACGGTTAAGGATTATAAAATTGTATGGTGCTATGAGTTTTGGGTTATTGGATTAACTCTCCAATAATCAAAAAAATTATGATACTTTTACCTAGCTAATTTTAGAGTAGTCTATTGGAAATTTTAAAAAGTTTGATAATTTTTATGGAGATTATCTTCTATAGCCTTATACAACCACAAACTATGGTTTCATACTGGATGATAAAGTTATGAAGATTTGGATTTATTTTATAAGTTCAGTAAAAATATCACTGTAACAGAATATAATACCTAAAAGGGTAGAGATTATCAAAATTCTATTTAATCTTATATAGTAATTAAGCATGATTGAGGAAATCTACAAGAGTGACACTAAGAAAGTTCGTAGTTTGTCAATCGATAAGATAACGATTAATGACCTTATGGAATAGAGGTAAAGATAAAACATTCATGATCTGACCTTTCCTCGTCTCATTACCATTCCTGGTAGATACAAGACATAAGCATGATTAGTTCGTTAGAAATTGGAGTAAGCGGCAAACTAATAGTTGAAGGGATTGTTTCAACATAAGCACCGACATTTGCCGAATGATGATGTTTTGTTTTACACAATAGAGTTATTCTTATAGTGGATTAAATTTTCCAAAAACTTCTTATGAATATAAAAAGTCTCTCCAAATCCACCTGGCCATTCTCTGCCTTTTTTTTTTCTTTTTTTTTTTCAGATTCTCTGACACCTTTGCCTGGGCAGAGTATACCAATACACTTTTTTGCTAAAGGGCCGTACACTTACATCTTTTGTAGACACAGATAATATTTATCATTTTTTAAATTATTTTTTTGTGCTTGAACGATAAACTTATTTATTTTTTTTGTTAGTGAATGAATGATAAACTTTATTGAAACAACGACAAAGGGCACAACAGAAGACTATCCTCACAGGCACGAATGGAGGATAGAGAGTCCAACAAAATCAAAAGTCAAAGCCCAACGAGTTAGATTTGCCTCTCTAAAAGCCCAGGAGAAGGAGAAAGCCTTCACTGATAAGTCTCACTTTCTACACAAATCTTTGCTCAATCTCTGCTGATTTGCTAATTGGATCAACCACTTGTTCAAGGATAGATAATATTATTTATTTATCCTTGAACAATGTTAGACCCATCTAAAAAAAATTACACAATTTTTTTTCATAATTTATTGAAATGGTAAGTAGTAATTTGTGCAACTTTATTTTTACATGAATTTACACTGTTTTTATTGTAATTATTGTAAGTCAATTATACTTCGTTATCTTTATAATTATCAAAAGAAAAAGGCCATGAATTTTTTATTTATAAATAAGATAGAATTTCAATGTATGACGCGGACTCCATGATAATTGCCTTTTATCAATATATTACTAATTAACCTAACTTGAAATAACGAAAATTTATCAAATTGTACTATTTTAGTGACTAGACTTATTTGTATATTGACGGTAATTCGACTACCGCAACCCAAAATTTTGGTACATGAAATTCCACTAACTAGTGCTTTAAGAAAGAAAAGAAAAGAATAAGCAACACAAAATTGGAAAACAAATATGCAGTTAGAATAAAAAGAAGCAACAATATCCATGGTTTTTATAACTGGACCGGCCAATTTGAACGGGTTAACCGAGACTAGAGGTCAAGCTGATTTTTTAGACCTATAAACCAACCAGTTCAGGGGTCTACAGTTTTTTTTTGGAAAAACCTTGATAATTACACACAGCTACACATGCAACAAATTCTACTTGACACGCTAACCATATAAGCAAGTTAGTATGTTGTGTTCTAAAGATACTAAGGGTGTGTTTAGATATCACTTATTTTGCTGAAAACTGAAAATACTGTAACAAAATAATTTTTAAATGTGTGAATAGTATCGTGGTACCATTTTTTAATGAAAATTTGTGTGAAAAAGAGGTTTGTGAGTCCCATGAACTGTTTATGAGACCCACTAACAGATACATTTCAGTGCAAAATTTGCTGGTCAAAGAGGTAGTGGGTCTTGTGCACAGTGCACGAGACCCACTGACAGACAACATCCCACACGAAAACACTGCTCTCAATTAAAAAAAATAAGATAAAAGGAAAACGCAAACACTACCCGGAAACGCAATTCATACGCTACCTAACTCTTATATTTATTTTACGTAGTGAATAAACAATTTTTTTTTTGGTCATAGTTTGATCTCAATCTAACCTCAAAATCTTGAATATCTCGTTTTCTGGTTCTTTTCTGGTTTGGGTTTCAAACCATGACAATATCCAAAGCAAACAATGAACAATAAACAATAGGGATTTTACATAATTAGCTATATATAAAAGGTTAAGGTTTTGGGTAGAGAATCGCCAATGCCACCACCACTAGTATTGCCGACAACAACTTTGGTGATGACATGAGCCAAATAGCAAAACTCTCTTGTCGACAACCTATTAAACCCATCTTCCCCAATCCTTCCACCCTCTCTCACAGCCGGCCACCACGTAATCATAAATGTTGTTGTACTTGAATGGTAAGATCAACGACAGGACCACAAAGTTCAATGATGCAACAATTCAATTAAGATCTTAATCATTGAATTGTTGCATCATAGAAATCCACTCTCTCCTCTCTCAATCGGTTGAGATTGTGTTTGATATATTTTGTTGATGTATGTGTCATGTTAACGTTAGTCAATTTAAAAGGTAGACTAACATAATTATCAATTTGACAAATTTGGGAAGTTCAAATCGAAAATTGGCTATTGGCATATACAGAAAGCAAAAAGAAGGTAAGTCCTTTCATACCAAAAACGAGCAAAGAAATTGATTGAGGTCCAACCAATTGCGTGAGGTAATGTAACATAAAATTAATTATTTTTTTTGAGAATAACATAAAATTAATTAAGTTCGTTGACTAATATTATTTGGCCAAAGAATGTGCACCAACTAGCATACTTTGACATTGGCGTATGCAGCCATGCATCCATGACCCTAACATGAAGAACTCATTACGGTTTTAGTTAAAGCAGGGGAATCCAATGTCGGCAGTACATATTGGAAGATGAAATGATTAATAGAAGCTTTTTTTCTTTTTTCTTTTTTCTTTTATTTGAATAGAAGCTTTTTATTATTTGAAAAAATCATTACAACTCAAAGTAACACTAAAATGAACAATAAATTTTCCCCACCGACAGTAACCGAACCCATATATTAATATCCTTATTATTATTAATAATATATAATATTTGTTTGTAATCCTATAATTCAAACCCAGCCAACTGGAACCATGTGAGACATAGGCAACTAGAACATCATCAACATCATCATCATCATCATCACCATCATGCTATGAAGGTTCCATTTTTTTTTTACATGATGGAGCATCCAGAGGGATTATCTTCACCGAAGTAATCACATGGACTCACGTAACTACTTCTATACCCACCACCACCACCACCACCATAACTATCATAAATGGGCCTTCCGTAGTAGCCATCATAAGATGGGGTTGGCCTACCATGTCCAGAATAGCATGGGCCCCCACCACGACCCTCATAGCATTCAGTGCAACAAGTCCCAAATGGAACCGGGTAAGCCAGTTGTGGTTGTGGTTGAGGTTGTGGTGGTGGTGGGTTTTCTTTAGGCTTTTCAGGCTCTTTTGGTTTTTCCTTAGGCTTCTCAGGTTCTTTCGGCTTTTCAGGCTCCTTGGGCTTCTCAGGGTCTTTTGGTTTCTCCTTAGGCTTCTCAGGTTCTTTTGGCTTTTCCTTCGGCTTTTCAGGCTCCTTGGGCTTCTCAGGGTCTTTTGGTTTCTCCTTAGGCTTCTCAGGCTGATCTTTTGGGTTTTCCTTTGGCTTCTCTTTAGGCTTCTCAATGATCTCAATGCTCTTAACGGCACAACCACCCTTGCAAATTATCTTTTGCTTAATCTTTTCAGGAGAGCAACATACCACTTTGATTAACACACAGTTTTCCTTCTCGTTGTATACCTGGTCTTGTATTTCTCTTGTTCACAAAAATTACCAACACATAATAACTCAGTTTTCTTTTTTAGCCACATAGAAAAAAAACACAAACTTGTTCATTCGATCATCTATACATTAAAAAAGAAAAAAAAAATTGAACTTAAGAAAAGAGAGACTCACGAGGGATTCTACAAAGCACTTTCTTGATCTTCTTGTAGCAGCGACTGCACTGAAGGTCGACCTTGATCATCATCAATGTTGTCTTCTATAAAAAGCAAATAAATTTTGGTATATATATAATCCATATTTAAACCAAAAAATACAAAAGCCAAAGAACAATTATGAGCAAAAAAGAGAAACTTGGAGATGTTGCCGACAGAATAATCAGAAAAAAAACAGTATCAGGTTCTGACATAAACAAAAAGAGTTTCTGCGACAGAATAAGCGGTAGAAGCCAATAACAAAAGAGTAACTTTTGACACAAAATCCCCACCACACAAAAAAAAAGAAAAAAGAAGAGACTGGAAGGGTTATCATCAAATGTGTATTAATCAAAAGGAAAAATGATTACGGCTAGAATTGACAAACCTTATCCACCCCTATGGCTGTGCAGCTTTGAATTCAGATCTCAAAACTCAGACCAAAAAAGTATTTGAAGGGGCAAACACTGCTCGATTGAGAAATCAAAGTACATGTATAGTGAAGAGGCCACGAGATGAGTTAGAAAGAGTAGCACATATATTATGCCAAACCACATCTTAAGAAGACGTGAAAACGTCATATGTCGTACGTCTACACCCAATGGGATGCGGACTCGCGGGCTTTCCCTTTGAATTTTCATGCTCCATCAAGATTAAAGAACTTGTCGTTATGTAATTTGCAGGGTGTGGTTTTTACACTTTTATTTTTGTGATTGCTGACACTCCAATCTATATCATTTTGCATGTTCTGGATCTGATTGACCCACCTCACCTTCCATTATCAAGGAAAATAATACTAAATTACTAATAATAATAATAATAATAATAATAATGGGCCATGCACCCTTAATGGGAACCCTACATGTGTCCCCAACCCCTAAGCTTCTTAGAGTATTGCTTAAGTTTGGGCCAGATCTGATCTATCATCACAAGGTACTGGATCAGATTGTACAATCACCAGTTTCACCCAACCTCTTGATTTTATGTTTGTGCATGCAGTCAGAATTGTCCAAAATTGTTTGGCTAAGCCTAACCGTAACCTTCTATTTATCTCTTCTGAAAAAAATAAAAAAATAGAAAACTGGCTGCAGGCTTTTGCAGCTTGAGAGCATTTAAGCAATCATAACTCCTAACAAACTCCGCCCATTCTAATCAGATCTGTGGGCTCATCTTCTAGACTGGTCCAATCTAAATATGACTTTAGTAGTATTTTTGTTTTATTATATTTTATTAACTCATTATTTAATTATTATTGGGAACGTAATAAAAGTTGAAGACCACACACTATTTATTCTAAAATTTTAGTATACCATAAAAAAATTTAAAATTTTAGTAAGTTCTCTAATTAGATATCTATGTGCAATAAACTCAACTAATAAAGTTTTCCTATAAAAAAAAAAAACTAAGAAAGTTATTTTTAATTAAATAAGAGGATTGAGTTTAAAGTTTGCTACAATCTTCAAATAATAATAAAGATAAAAAACGATCATTATAGTGAAAGCATTCACAACAAAGATTGTAAACGCTATAAATGCTATTTTTTATCATCTAAAACTATAAAATCTCTGCATCAAACATGCTATACATTCAAAAATTTACAATCTTGCTACAGTGCGCTCTCAAGAGATGAGAGCGCACTGTAGCTCAAATCTTATAAAAAAAACAGTTTTTTTTTTATTTCTTCTCTCATCTCTCTCACTGTACTCTTCTTTCTTTTTCTCTCGCTAGGGCCATCAAAGCTTCTGTCATTTCTTTTTTCCTTCTCTCACTGGTCTCACTTTTTTTTCTCTTTTCTTCATTCACCAGCATCCACAATTGAAAACCACTGTTGTAGTGGTGGTGTTGAATTTTTTTTTTTTTTTTTTTTTTTTTCGGTGGTGGTTGTTTTGGTGGATTGTTTGGGTTTTTTTTTTTTTTTTGGAGGTAGCTTGTGATTCTGATGGTGGTTGTTTTGGCTAGTGATGTTGGTTTATTTTAATGGGTTTTGTGGTGGATTGTTGATAACGGTGTTGTTGTAGTGGGTTTTTTTTTTTTTTTTTTTTGTCGTGGGTTGTGGCTGCCATGGTGGTGCTAGTGGTGGTTCTAGTTTGTGGGTTTTGCTTGCTATTGCTGCCGTAGGTCTTGGGTTTGTGGGTTTGTTTGCAGCTCTATCCTCCGCCTCCTCTCTCAAGTTTAGGATTTTTTTTTTTTTTTTTTTTTTTTTTTTTGCTATGGGGTTGATTTTTGGATGGATGCTAATTGTGGTGGCAGTGGGTTGGCCATGGGTCTAGGTTTGCTGGGTTGATTGTGTTGAATGTTTATGGTGGTGGTGGCTAGCCGTGCTTGTGACTTTGACTGGGGTTACTTAGACTGAGAAGAAAGTGGTGAAAAGTAGGATTTTGAAAAGTGGTATTTAAAAGGAGTTGTAAAAAAAATAAAATGTTTGATGTTTGGTAGATTGTAAAGTAGTATTTTAAAATTGATAAAGTAAAATTTTGAAATGGTAAATGCCAAAATATTTATAGAGTGAATGCCATATATTTTTAAAAAAAGACATGAATGATAACACTTCAAAAAAAAGGTATGTTCCATTTTCAAACAAGGTAGATTCGAATTAAAAATTAAGTATAATTTTGCTAATTTAACATTGAACCATATACTTTTAAATTTTATAAACTTAAACCCCTAAAAGAGTAAAATTCAAATTTGAAATGTCAAAAGTTTGAATTTATATGATTTGGTACAATTATAATATTTAATTTCAAAGTTTATTTTAAAACATAGGATATATTTCAAACAATCCTTAAAACATATGGTTGAAACTTGAAAGTTTATATATGAAAATCCAGGCCCCTAAATTATTCATTGAATTATATAAATATATATATATATATATATATTTATATTTATATAAATGTGTGTGTGTAAAAACCTGGATCGCGGGCAGGTAGGGCCACTAATGGTCAAACCCGAGCATGGTACTCTTAAAAAAATTTCTTGATAAATTACAATATATGGGCCTAGCCCCAGCCCAGCCACTTTGCATAAAATGTTTTTGTACATTAACTTCCCTGTACTGTTGTACATATTATATATTTCTATTTTTGCCGCAGTGACATTTCGTAGTTATTTAAGGATAATAATAATTTGGTAACTCAATTGATAAAGTCTCTGATAGTTGAATAAGAGTTTTGAGATTCAATTTTCGTTTATACCAAAAATTAATTGGTGTCTTAGATTGATGATAAAAAGTTATTATTAGGGGCGAATGCTATAGATTGAAATTAAAAAAAAAAAAAAAAAAAAAAAAAAAAAAAAAAAGAAAAAAGAAAAGAGATAATAATAAACTAGTGTTTTTGGACTCTCAAAGTTGGATTTGGAGCCCCCCACATCAAAGAGTTGAAAGAGGGATGAGGGATCTCAAATTAGAGTAGCTATTGAGGATAATACTAAACCACCCTTGCAAATTATCTTCTGCTTAATCTTTTGAGGACAGCAACATACCAGTTTTAAATTTGTCTTATTTCTAGTATTACTCAATTTTTTTGAATCTTTTTAAAATTAGAGGAAAAATGTGAAAGTAATATATTTTTTTTATATCTCTAAAAATAAATATTTATATATAAAATAAAATCATTTTTTGCCCTCATATTTGGGAGAAGGTATACCTTGCATTGAGTATATGCTCCAAGACCTTGGCCTAACTCTTACCCAAACTTGAGTATCTCTTTAGCTGCCATTATCAAAAGGGGACACCTACTATATCATATTTATCAACCAAAAAAAAGTGAGGCGGAGTTATCTATTTAGCATGGGATTTGGGTTTTTTGTTTTTGTTTTTTTGGTTATACTTTGATAGTTGATGGGTTTAGGAGATTTAAATTGTGGATGTTTTTGTTTGGAAACACTTGGAGGTTGACATTGAGCTACAACTTACAAAGTTTTTGGCTATATTTAAAAAAAAAAAAAAAAAAAATACTTTTGGTAAATGCATCAACCACAATTAATGTTACACAAAATAAGACCTAAAAAATAATAGAAAATTTGTACCAACCCGGCCTCCCTTGAATGAATGAATGAAAAAAAAAAAAAGAAGGCTTTTTATTAAAAAATAAAATAAATAAAATTTAAAAAAACCTTAATTTCCAATTAAACATGGTGTGGACACTAAAATAGAAAATTCTATATTTTTTTGAGACTTTTTTTCGGTCATTTAAGAGATGTTAGTGTAAATAGTTTACATTTCATGAGAGGAGAGTGTCTTATTTCTAGAGAAGAGGTAAGCGCAATAATGAAAAAACCGTATTAGAGGTTAGTGCAATTGTCCCCTTAAAAAAAAAAAAAAAAAAGGAATGGCCTTTGTCTTATAGTGTGAATGTTGGAATATTTGAAATTTGTTAACTTTGCTGTTTGTTGCAATTTTCTTTTAGCTGTTGAACCATTGGAAATTGGATGTTGATAAACTATCGACAATAGGAACTGTTTTTTATTTATATATATAAATTAAAAAGAGATGTCAATGAAATTTTATTTGTCACTTAAATTGCTTTTATGAAAATAAATATTAAATTTAATATGGCCTTGCATAGTGACAGATCTACACTGGGGCAGAGGGGGGCCATTGCTCCCCCCCCACCCTCCATTAAGAAAAAAACTAGTATAAAAAAATTAAGATTTGCATTTATGTGTGTGTATATATATATATATATATATATATATATATATATTGTAAGGATTGAAATTGGATTGGATTCAATATAGGATTGAGTTTTATCCCAAAAAGCCCAAACAATAAATTTGTAGAGCGTGGATGAAAGAACTAGATCTACTCTAGAAGAAAAACGATAAAATTTGCTAATTTTAGGCTATTAAACACAAGTAAGATAAGAAAGTCTATCATCGGAGTGGCCTAAGGAGCTTATATTATGTTGTCTTGTTCATGAACAAAGTTATGAGAGTTCACAGTATTATTCCAAAAATTTCTTGATTTTCTCCGATGCATCCCTTTGGCTATCTTCTCATGCTATATACTACAATCTTGGTATCATCCCTACCATACACGTGTAGGTTAGATTCTAGGAACTCTTTCTTGTCCCATCCAACACCTTCCAGAACCATCAACTAGTAGCTATAAGGCTGCTTAACCACTTTTCAGGTATCACCTCCACATTAATGCGGCCAGAGAGTTAGTTGGAAAGCATTTAATGTGGAGGTAGCAGCTTTTTGAAGATATTTGTTGCCCTCCCCTTTTCTTACCCCTTGTCCAATGTCCAACTCTTAGTTGTGATGTAACTTTGAAGAAAGTCTATGATGATATGACACTCTTACTGATCTCGAACCCTTGTTTCCGAGATGGCTTTTCTCCTCGGACATTCGTTGGACTTATCTTATACTATTTTTACCTTTCTCTTTATACTGTTCCCCTTATAACCTCATCTGGCCATCCTCGAATTAGCTAATGTTCTCGGATTGGGCCATAGGCCCAATTAGTACAGCCTTAATAGTACATCCTAATTAACTGGCCCCCACATATAAATATATATATATATATATATATATTTGTCTCTCCTCATCTAAAATATTTAGATATTGACCTACAAGAAAATAAATAAATAAATAAAATTCATGCCCCTTTAACTACAAAAAAAAAAAATATGGACTAAACAAAAATCGCGTACAAAATAATAAACACTTATTTTGTATGTTATACTTTGTTGATGTGTTTTATAATATAAAATGTTTAAGAAATACTTATTTTGTATGTAGTATTTTGTTAAATATGAAATAGATGTTAATTTTTATTTTCATAAATTTTTTTTTTTGGTTTTAAGCTTTAGCCCCCCCAGGTATGAATCCTGGTTCCGTCCCTAGCCTTGCACACTTAGATGATGAATTTTTATGGGTGTGTGGCCATTGTCATGTATCTAGCTCATACATTAGGATTGGGGCATGCAAATAAAATGGCTCTAAGTTTGATCTAAAAGGGATTATCATAGGTTTAATTATTAGAGAAGCAATAATTACGGGTTCGTTTGTTACTGTTGTTTAAACAACATTTATCAGTGTTTAAACAATATTACATGTATTTTTACACACTTTTTCATCCACAAGTATTTCCAAAAAATACAAATAAAATTACTAGAACAACATTACCAAATGGGCCCTACATGTTTTGGAATATGTTTTGTGATTTTTTTTTTATTACAATGTTTTGCGATTTAGAAGTTTGCATTCTTGTTCTTTTCTTTATTTGGACCAAAAAATGTTTAACATTCTAAGGTTTAAGGTTTTGAATTATAACTCTTCTAAAAAAAAAGTTGTGAATTATAAATGTGAATTTTTATTTTATTTTATTTTATTTTTTTCATTTTATGCTAAGGGTCCGTACACTTATATCTTTTGGGGACACAGATAATATTATCCTTTTTTCTTTTTCTTTTTTTTTCTTGAATGATAATTTTATTTATTTATTTTGTTAATGAATGATAAAACTTTATTGAAACAACGGCAACGGGCACAGCAAAGGACCATGGTACCAATGAAGGATGGGCTTCGGAGGATCCAAATTAACATCAAACGGGCCAACAAAATCAAAAGTCAGGGCCCAACGAGCAAAGGGATTTGCCTTTGCCACTCTAAAACCCAAGGAGAAAGAGAAACTGGGAAAGCCTCCAGTGAGGCAGTGATAGATTCACTTTCTACACAAATCTTGCTCAATTGCCTGACTTAATTCAAATATTTGAGTGAGCAGAGTTGTGGGGGTTCTTGTTAATTGTCTAACTTAATTCAATTGGTAAAATCTGTTGTCGTTGAATAAGAGATATGGGTTCGATCGTCGTCTACACTAAAGAGCAATCATCAAGAGTGAACGCCAACTCTATCAAATTTATCAACAAAAAAAATAGCAAGGCGGGTTTTTTTTTTTTTTTTTAGTTGGAGGATAGGGATTTAAATTGTAAATGTCTTTATTTGAAAACACATAGATGTGCCAATTGAGCTACAACTTACAAGACTTTTGACTATCTTTTTCTTTTTCTTTTTTTAATTTTTGGTAAATATATCAACTGCAATTAATGTTTCACAAAATTACACTTAAAAAATAGGAAAAATTGCATTGACCTCTCTTGAATATATGAAAAATATGAAATTCTATATTTAAGTGAATTGGACAACAATTTAAGTGGAGGATAAAATATGAAATTCTATATTTTTTGAAGCTTTTTTTTTAATCATCTAAGGGATGTTATTGTAAATAGTTTGCATTTCAAGCAAGGGAGTCGATTCCGTACCGTACCAGCTAGCAATCCGGTATGTTTGACCCCCCTATTTCGTACCGAAAAAAATACCGGGTGTATCGGCCAATTTCGGGCAATACCGGCCGGTACAGAAAAAGTTTTTTTTTTTTTTTTTTTTGTTTTGTAATTTTTGAATTTTTGTTAGGGCAGAATGGTAACTTATTTGCATTAACTTATTAGTATTATTTGTTTTCTTAGTATGCAATGGTAACTTTTAAACTTTCTATTTTTTATATTGTGTTTTTTTTTTCTTTTCTTCTTTTAATTGATACTAAAGTCTAAAACCATGAATAATTAGTTCTGAATTGAGGAAATGTTTTATGGTAAACTTTTATATTTATTATAATATGTATATACACATACACATACATACATACATACATACTGTGGGGCCCGGCCCAGAAATAATGGGCTATTCCAAACTCAGGCCCGTCCGAGGAGCGTCCTATCCGAAGAGAAACCACGTATGAAGCATTACTCAAACCCATAAACGCCAGGGAAACATGTCCGAGGAGTAAATCCTCCTCGGACATCATGAAGCCCAGACGAGGAACTCTCCCCAGCCACTTCAGTTCATCCTCCCAACATATAAAATGAATAAAATCTAAAATATCCCATGGAGAGCTACCACCACATTAATTGCGCCCCAACCACCCACTTGGCCGCATTAATGAGGAAATGACCCCTGAACAGTACCGCCTTGGCCTCTGCAACTCACATGGGGAGAGATGAAGGCGTCTGATGGGACAGCCACTCAAGTAGGTGCTTAGATAGTCAACAAGTGTAGGGTTGAGATAAGAGAAGGGAACTATATAATGTAGTGGAGTCCCTTAGAGAAGGGGACGAAAATTTCTGTATGAGGAACTAAAGAAACAAACTTATACGTGAGAGATCCATTCTGGTGTTTTTATTTTTTTGTAACAATGCTTTCCATGTATCAGACCGAACAGACTCACTGAGACCAAGTTCTTTAACCCATCCTCTACAAATATTTATTGTGGGTTGCGCTTTGGGCCAGGGCCTGATCAAACGAATTTGGGCCAGGAAAATCGTGCAACTACAATTGGCGCCGTCTGTGGGAAGAACTAGAGCATCAGTTAGCACAACGGTCAAGCATGGCAGAACTAGGTCCGCACCAGGAGAATCCTCATGAGGCTGACTCCCAACAGACACAACTCGCCGAGTCCCAGAGGCAAAATAACCCCGTCAATCCAGGCCACAGGGGAAATCGCGAAGGAAGTGTGCATATTATCCGGACAAGCCAGAGTCACACTCAGATAGGTAGTCACGTGTCCCAGAAGCGAAATAGTCACCAGGCCATGCAGCGAGAGATAGATGATCTGAAAAGGAAGCTACGACGAGCACAGCGAAGGCGATCTCCTTCAGACTCAGACAAGTCCTCTAATGCGGAGGATGTGAGTTACCGACGGAGGTCAAGGACCCCCCCCAAGTGAAACCTTTACCTACGAAAAGGAACCACGCCCTGTGCGGAAGTATGAGAGCGCATCTAGTAAGGGTTCGGGAAACGACGCCATGAAGAAGGCGTTGGATCAGGTTTCAAGGTCCCCCTTCACGTATAGAATTGAAGGGGCTGAGCTACCTCGACGGTTCAACCAACCAGCATTCGCCATTTATAGCGGTCGATCAGACCCGGTAGAGCATGTGAGTCAATTTAACCAAAAGATGGCGATCTACTCGCAAAATGAGGCCCTTATGTGCAAAATCTTTCCGTCCAACTTGGGATCAATGGCGATGAGGTGGTTCAATGGCCTGAAGACAAATTCCATAAGCTCTTACAAGCAGCTCACTCGAGATTTCTGCTCTCGCTTTATCACCAACACCAGAGTCCCCAGGCCCCTCGGTTCGCTATTGTCCTTGTCCATGCACGAGGGAGAGACTCTGAAAGCATACTCCGATAGATACTGGGAAGTATATAATGACCTGGATGATAACCACGATGCTGTCGCTATCAGCACATTCAAAAGCGGCCTCCCCACCGACCATGGCTTAAGGAAGTCCCTCACTGGTAAACCAGTTGCCAACGTTGATCAGTTGAGGGATAGGATAGACATGTACAAAAGAGTGGAGGAAGATCAGCTGCAAGGGAGGGGGAAGGAGAAGGTTATCCACCCCAAAGCAAATGATTTCAGGTCGGAACGGCACAATCATGGTCAGCCGAGGAGAGATTTTGCGCGACAGGCTGGGCAGAGTAACCCGCAAACAGTGAATGCCATATTCAGAGAGCCCGTACAACAGGTACTGGAGAAAGTAAGAGATGAACCCTATTTCAGATGGCCGGGAAAGATGGCTGGAGAACCTTCCAAACGTAACCAAAACCTGTACTGCCACTATCATCAAGACCATGGGCACACTACTGAGGACTGCAGGAATCTGTGGAATCATCTGGATCAGTTGGTCCGAGAGGGAAAGTTACGTCACCTGCTGCACCCGTCGAGTGGCTACACCGGCCAAGCAGCACAAGGGCCGCAAAAGGACGTAACCTTAAGACCACCCACCGGGACAATACATGTCATCTTCGCTGCACCAGGAAGAATGGGACCACCCATCCCCAGGGTGTTAGCTGTTGATCGGCTCCCCTCCGGGAGCAGGCAGAGGGAACACAAAAGGTCAAAAAAGGGAAGCTCTTTGATACTGGGGTTCTCGGATGAGGATAAGAGAGGAACTATTCAACCCCACGATGATGCCTTGGTGGTCACTCTGAGGATTGGGGGCTTTGACGTGAAAAGGGTGTTGGTGGATTCGGGAAGTGCAGTAGAGATAATGTACCCTGATTTATACAAGGGGCTGAACCTGAAGCCAGAAGATTTGGCAGTTTATGACTCCCCCCTTCTTAGCTTCGAGGGGAGAATGGTTACGCCAAAAGGGTAAATCCGACTACCCATACAGACTGGGGCGGAGGTGGTGGAAGTGAATTTTATCGTCGTCGACGTTTACTCACCCTACACCGCGATAGTCGCCAGGCCATGGATCCACGCCCTGGAAGCAGTAACCTCCACACTCCATCAGAAGGTGAAATACCCATCCAAAGGACAAGTGGAAGAGATCTGAGGAGATCAGGCCGTGTCCAGGCAGTGTATGGTGGCCGCCGTCTTACATCGGCCCCATGCCGAGTCCTCGGCCCCTGAAAGTTTATAGCAATCAGCCGCCTCGGCAGAGCAGGACGACGGACTGGCCGAGGAGATAGGGTGTGAAAGTTTAGATAAAATCGCTGTCAACGACGACCCGGAGAAGTTCTTTCTGGTCGGCTCGGAGTTGCCCTCTCAGGAAAAGGAGGAACTGGTCGGATTTCTTAGAGAAATTGTCGACGTGTTCGCATGGGAAGCCTACGACGCCTCGGGCGTCGATCCCAGACTTATTTGTCATCACCTGAACGTCAACCCCTCTTCCACTCCGAAGAAGCAGCCACCCCGACGCCCTTCAAAGGAACATGTTAGTGCCGTAAAAGACGAAGTGGCAAAGCTAAAAAGAGCGGGGGCTATCAAAGAGGTCTTTTACCCAGAGTGGCTGGCAAACATGGTGGTGGTAAAGAAGAAGATAGGGAAATGGAGGGTCTGCGTAGACTTCACGGACCTGAACAAGGCATGCCCAAAGGACCCATTCCCCCTACCCCGAATTGATCGATTGGTGGATGCAACCGTGGGGCACCCTCGGATGAGCTTCCTGGACGCCTTCCAAGGCTATCATCAGATACCCCTTGCGCTAGAGGACCAAGAGAAAACGGCTTTCATGACGCCCATCGGAAATTATCATTACAAGGTGATGCCGTTTGGCCTAAAGAACGCAGGCTCAACCTACCAAAGAATGATGACTCGGATGTTTGAACCACAACTGGGCAAGATCATTGAGGTTTATATAGATGATATGGTCGTCAAGAGTAGAAAGGCGTCCGAGCACATGAAGGACCTCGGAACAATCTTCACCGTATTAAGGGAGCACCGGTTGCGGCTGAATGCCTCCAAATGTTCATTCGGGGTAGGGTCTGGGAAATTCCTAGGGTATATGGTCACCCACAGGGGAATAGAAGTAAGTCCCGATCAAATCAAAGCCATTAACAGCCTACAAGCTCCTCGGAATCCGAAGGAAGTACAAAAACTCACTGGTATGATTGCGGCGTTGAACCGGTTCATATCGAGATCGGCGGATCGATGTCGGCCTTTCTACCTCCTGATAAACAAGTGGAAAGAGTTTGCATGGTCGGAGGATTGCGTTCAGGCTTTCCAGCAACTTAAAGACTACCTGTCCCGACCACCCATCATGTCCAGCCTTGAGGCGGATGAGGTGCTGTTTGCCTACATCGCCGTAGCTCCCCACGCTGTAAGCCTGGTACTGATACGGGATGATAATGGGGTGCAGCGACCGGTGTACTATGTGAGCAAATCACTACATGAGGCCGAGGTGCGATACCTACCTTTAGAAAAGGCAATCCTAGCAATAGTGCATGCAACCCGAAAACTTCCTCATTACTTTCAGGCGCACACAGTCATCGTTCTGACTCAGCTTCCCCTCCGAGCAGTGCTTCGAAGCGCTGACTATACAGGAAGGATCGCCATGTGGAGTGCGCTCTTAGGAGCCTTTGATATAAAATATATGCCCAGATCCTCCATCAAAGGGCAGGTCCTCGCGGACTTGGTAGCGGAGTTTGCTGAGCCCTCCATAGAAACAATAACCGAGAAGAAGGACATGGATGGGAAGTCGGTTGGTGCGATCTCAACAGGAAGGAACACGCATTGGAAGGTCTACGTAGATGGCGCAGCCAACCAGAGAGGGTCAGGAGTTGGGATAGTTTTAATATCCCCGGACGGTGCTGCCATTGAAAAATCATTAAGGCCCGGATTCTCGGTTACGAACAATGAAGCCGAATACGAAGCCTTACTACAAGGGATGACGATGGTTCAAAGGTTGGGCGGAAAAATGATAGAAGCGTTCTCGGACTCCAGACTGGTAGTCGGACAGGTGATGGGTGAGCTGGAAGCCCGAGATACTAGGATGCAAGAGTATCTGGGATAAGTCAGGCGGCTGCAGACGAATTTTGAGTCCTTCAATGTGACACACATTTCCAGGAGTGGCAACACCCATGCGGACTCGCTGGCCACTCTCGCCACGTCCTTGGCACATAATCTGCCGCGAGTAATCCTGGTTGAAGATCTAGCTAAGGCAAGTCCCATCAGTAGAGGCCCTGCCAGAGTCCACCAGATCAGAAAGAGTCACAGTTGGATGGATCCCATAAAGAACTTCCTGCAAAACGACGTCTTGCCGGAAGAGAAATTGGAAGCCGAGAAAATACGAAGGAATGCTCCTCGGTTTTGGCTGTCAGAGGACCACAAACTATATCGGCGCTCCTATTCTGGATCGTACCTACTCTGCGTACACCCAGAAGAATCCGAATCTCTGCTTGAGGAGTTACACGAGGGGATTTGTGGAAGTCATACCGGAGGGAGATCGCTAGCACACAGGGCACTTACCCAGGGGTACTGGTGGCCGAACATGCAGAGAGAGGCCCAAGAATACGCCAAGAAGTGCGATCAGTACCAAAGATTCGCCCCGAATATCCACCAACCCGGAGGAGTTCTCAACCCCCTCTCGAGTCCATGGCCGTTCGCACAATGGGGCCTTGATCTAGTTGGACCCTTCCCCAAGGCCGCAGGGAACAAACGATACATAATAGTCGGAACGGACTACTTCACTAAATGGGTGGAGGCTGAACCATTGGCCAACATTAGGGACGTGGACGCCCAAAAATTCATCTGGAAAAACATCATCACCCGCTTCGGGACCCCACGTACACTCATTTCCGACAATGGTCTGCAGTTCGACAGTAAAAACTTTAGGGAGTATTGCCGCGAGTTTGGAATCATCAACCGATATTCCACCCCCGCCTACCCTCAGGGAAATGAACAGGTCGAAGCAGTGAACAAGGTCATAGTACACGGACTGAAGAAGAGGTTGGACGAGGCGAAGGGGAGATGGGTAGAAGAACTCCCCCATGTCTTATGGACTTATCGGACGACGCCGCGACGATCGACCGGTGAGACCCCCTTCTCGATGACTTACGGGGCTGAGGCCGTGCTCCCGATTGAGAACAACTTTCCCACACTGAGGTCTAGATCGTTTACCCCAAGCGATAACGACGAGTTATTGGAACGGAGTCTGGACCTAGCCGAAGAAAGAAGGGAAAAAGCGATGATTCATGTGGCCTATTATCACCAGAAGCTGAGACAAGGGTATGATGCTAACGTCAAACCACGGCCTCTGGGGCCAGGTGATCTCGTAATGAGGAAGATTCTTGGCAGCGCAAAGAACCCCTCTTGGGGCAAGCTGGGGCCCAATTGGGAAGGACCATACCGTGTCACATCCGTGGCCGGAATAGGCGCCTACTACCTAGAAGATTTAGATAAAAAAACTGTACCTCGACCATGGAATGTAAATAACCTCAGAAGATATTATTATTAATGAGAATGGCTTAGCATACGTTTTCTTTCATGATTATCCGCTGCTTGCTGGGCTACTGACAACCATTCATAGTTTTAAACAGAACCCAAGTCCTGTATGGCTCCTCGGACCACAGACTTGGGGGAAATTATTACTAATATAAGTTTTAAACAGAACCTAGTCCTGCATGGCTCCACGGACCACAGACTAAGGGGAAATTAATACTTAAGGCAACTATTCATAGTTTTAAACAGAACCCAAGTCCTGCATGGCTCCTCGGACCACAGACTTGGGGGAAATTATTACTCATAAGTTTTAAACAGAACCTAGTCCTGCATGGCTCCACGGACCACAGACTAAGGGGAAATTAATACTTAAGAACTATTCATAGTTTTAAACAGAACCCAAGTCCTGCATGGCTCCTCGGACCACAGACTTGGGGAAATTATTACTAATATAAGTTTTAAACAGAACCTAGTCCTGCATGGCTCCACGGACCACAGACTAAGGGGAAATTAATACTTAAGGCAACTATTCATAGTTTTAAACAGAACCCAAGTCCTGCATGGCTCCTCGGACCACAGACTTGGGGGAAATTATTACTAATATAAGTTTTAAACAGAACCTAGTCCTGCATGGCTCCACGGACCACAGACTAAGGGGAAATTAATACTTAAGGCAACTATTCATAGTTTTAAACAGAACCCAAGTCCTGCATGGCTCCTCGGACCACAGACTTGGGGGAAATTATTACATATAAGTTTTAAACAGAACCTAGTCCTGCATGGCTCCACGGACCACAGACTAAGGGGAAATTAATACTTAAGGCAACTATTCATAGTTTTAAACAGAACCCAAGTCCTGCATGGCTCCTCGGACCACAGACTTGGGGGAAATTATTACTAATATAAGTTTTAAACAGAACCTAGTCCTGCATGGCTCCACGGACCACAGACTAAGGGGAAATTAATACTTAAGGCAACTATTCATAGTTTTAAACAGAACCCAAGTCCTGCATGGCTCCTCGGACCACAGACTTGGGGGAAATTATTACTAATATAAGTTTTAAACAGAACCTAGTCCTGCATGGCTCCACGGACCACAGACTAAGGGGAAATTAATACTTAAGGCAACTATTCATAGTTCTAGACAGAACTCAAGTCCTGCATGGCTCCTCGGACCACAGACTTGGGGGAAATTATTACTCATATAAGTTTTAAACAGAACCTAGTCCTGCATGGCTCCACGGACCACAGACTAAGGGGAAATTAATACTTAAGGCAACTATTCATAGTTTTAAACAGAACCCAAGTCCTGCATGGCTCCTCGGACCACAGACTTGGGGGAAATTATTACTAATATAAGTTTTAAACAGAACCTAGTCCTGCATGGCTCCACGGACCACAGACTAAGGGGAAATTAATACTTAAGGCAACTATTCATAGTTTTAAACAGAACCCAAGTCCTGCATGGCTCCTCGGACCACAGACTTGGGGGAAATTATTACTAATATAAGTTTTAAACAGAACCTAGTCCTGCAGGGCTCCACGGACCACAGACTAAGGGGAAATTAATACTTAAAGACAACTATTCATAGCTTTAAACAGAACCTAAGTCTTGCATGACTCCTCGGGCCACAGACTTGGGGGAAATTATTGCTTATGGTAGATTGGGAGATCATTGCTTAAAGGAGACCATTTTTATACGTGCGCGCAGTCTGGCACCATCGCAACCCTCAGATGCGCAGCCCAAAAACCCCTTTTATCTTAACCGTTTATCTGTATCTACATAGTTGCAAATGTTTAAAGAAGAGCGCTACTGACGTGCGTCTATAGTAAGCAAAACGAGCATTTTATATTAATATTCCGAATACATTAGAAGGAGAGGTCCTTACAAAAAAGCGGGAGAATAGGACGACTCTCGGTCAAAAAGTAAAGAGTACAAAGATCAAAAGCCTAGAAGGCTAAGCCTCAGCAGGAGGATCTTCTTTCTGCTCGGGCTGAGGAGGCGGAACCTCGATGGTAGAGTCTACGACGGGATCATTCGCCATATCGGGCACAAGGACAGCATCAGGCGTCGCCAGATCCTGCTCAGAGGCTACTTGGACACCATCAGGATGCGCTCGGATCTCTTTAGGGTAGAAAATGCTCTCGGGCAGTCTCAGCGCCGAGTCAGCAGGAACTCCCGCCGCATCAAGGGCACGAGACCATGAGATATCGCAATACTCCCGGCATACCTCGGGGATCTCCTCGGATAGCCTGGCCTCCGTCTCTTCGGCCCCGAGCTGGCGTGCAGCACTCTTCTCAGCCTCTGTGGCCTCTCGGATCAGTTGGGCCTCCTCTTTGACCCGTCGCAGCTCATCCTCGACCCTTTGCAGAGCGGTCTTAAGATCCTGCACCGCCTGTTTCTCGGTGGCAAGGTTAAGCTGGGTCGAGAACAGCTCCTTGCGCTGGTCCTCCGCCTGGGCCTCAGCACTCTTCAAACCAGCTTCTGCAGACTTGCGCCGGTTCTCCGACTCTTTGAACTTGTCCATGAGTTCAGCGTAATCGTGCTGGAGGGACCCCAAGGTTTTCTCCACCTCCGCTCGCGCCTGGTTCTCGACCTCAACCCGACTACTGTTACCACGGCAAAATTCCTCAGCCACGAATACTTGCTGGGTAATCTACAAACGAAACAAGCTTGCTGTAATCTAAGGTCAAATAAAGTAATAAAACAGTAAAAGGATTACTTACCATCGCGAGATCCCTTTTAAGGGATAGGAAGATCTCGGGCTGAGAGAACCGCCTATAAGCCTCCATATCCCGAGGAAGGAGTAGGGGCTGCTCTAAGGCCTCGGCCACGTAGCCCGCCCGGCCTCGATTGTAATCTCGAATCGAAGCATTGTAGGGAATGGCCACCCCATCCAGCTCCAATCTGGGGCCCCATACACGCGGGGTAGCACGTACATCCGCAAGAGTCTCCGAGGAGTTGCCCCTTCTGCTCCTTGGCGCGCGAGTGGTTTTTTGCTGCTTGGTCGGTTGAGCAACCACCTCGCCCTCCTCAGGAGTGTCGACCGGCCTTTTCTTCTTTAGGTCCGGATTGACCTTAAGGCCAAGGTCTGAGGTGTCCGTAGGAGCCACAGGAGGGAGGGTCTTGCCCTGTGGTGGAGTTGGCACCTTCGAGGACTGTCCCTTCGGCAACCGGCCTTTCCCTCGGGAGACAATTAGCTCCTTTAGAGTTTTTCCTTTTTCTGCCATGGGCTCTATCTCCTCGTCCGAAGTATCGTCCGAGCAGAGAACGATGGAAGGAACACCAGCTGCAGAATGTCGGTCCCGCTCTCCTTCGGGATCAGAGAATTCCACCAGGGGGGTCTGTTGAACTTCCTCCTCAAAATAAAACTCGTCTATTTCTGCCTCAAGGGAAAGACGAGATGATTCAGCTTCCTCTTCGACCTGAGCGGCAGCATCAGGCTCGTTTGGCGGAGGTAGCTGCTCTGCCAAGTAGGGATCTCTAACACCGGGCAACACAACTGGTGGCAGATCGTGTTCAGCTAAGAACCCGTCCCTGGACACGTCAATCCGAGCCAACCTCGGACTACCAGCCCTTATGGCGTGACCGATAGCCTGGAAAGAGCTGCTCAGGGGTTGATAGCCCAGAACCAGGTGGGCAGCACGCAACTGCTCGTCCTCGGAAACGTAGATCTCCGACCTAAGAAGGTAGTTCAGCGCTGGCACGTTCACAAAGTTTAGCCGAGGGGCGACGTGAATTTTATCTGCAAACAATCAAGGAAAAGGGGATTAGTCCACGAAATCTTCCAATTATAAAGAAAGCAAAAAGTGTAACCCCTCAATGCTAAATCCTATCCCAAAAGGGACCGATCCTAGAGACGCCGCACCTGGGTTTCCTGCCCGAGTTGGACAATGAATACCGTCGAACCACTCCCCAGAAGCAATAAGGAAATCATTCTTCACTGTCTTATTGGATATTGGGAGACAAGAGATCAACCTAACGTCCTCGTTCCGGGATTTAAGATAATACCCCTCATCCCCGAGGCGATGACATTCATAGAGATAAGCCACATCGTGCCAAGTAAGGCCTAGATTCATCCGCTCGTTTAAGACATCTACACAGCCTAGTATCTTGAACATATTTGGGGCACACTGGTACGGCGTCAACCTATGGTTGAACAAGTACTCCCTTGTAATCCTACGCATGGGAAGTGTCATCCCTCCCTCTATGAAGGCAATCATGGGGATAACGACTTCTCCCGCACGCCTATCTGTCAATATTCCTTCAAGAGGACAGTACCACAGCCCAACCCCCGGGGGAATGTGATATTTAGCCCTAAAGGCCTCCATAGCGGCGGGGGTGTTAACTAATTTCTCAAATCTACCCATCTGGACTGAACCGAGGAACAAAAGTAAAGACTCAGAGAAAGAAAGTAGAGTCCGAGGAGGAAATTGAAACAGCAAGATGAACGAAATGTACTGGTACCTTCACAAAGCGTTCAATGAGGCGCCTGGGAATCTCTCGTGGACGAAACGCTTCACAAAAACGGCTACGATGGCGTAACGGTCGCTAGTGTCCGTGTATCTCTGGGGTTCGATGGAGTTCTCTGGAAGCCTCTAAAGGTTTGTGAAATGCAGATAAAAGAAGAAACTGACCCCCTATGACGTCTTATATAGCCAGGAGGAGAGAGAAAAGATTGCTCCTGCCTAAAAATACGGAAGAAAACGATAGCCATTAGATCTACGCCACACCGTTGGATGAGGGAACATAACGCCTCCAGAAGTTAATGGCCGCGCCTCGTAAATTGCAGCGCGTCAGAAGTAACGGTCCGCACGCGCGCCACACGCTCTCCTTATTTCCACCCTCTCCCAAAATATCAAAACCCCGTCTTTTCCTCCTCGGAGGGAGATAAAAACCGGAGTTTTGAGGGGCTAATGTGGGGCCCGGCCCAGAAATAATGGGCTATTCCAAACTCAGGCCCGTCCGAGGAGCGTCCTATCCGAAGAGAAACCACGTATGAAGCATTACTCAAACCCATAAACACCAGGGAAACATGTCCGAGGAGTAAATCCTCCTCGGACATCATGAAGCCCAGACGAGGAACTCTCCCCAGCCACTTCAGTTCATCCTCCCAACATATAAAATGAATAAAATCTAAAATATCCCATGGAGAGCTACCACCACATTAATTGCGCCCCAACCACCCACTTGGCCGCATTAATGAGGAAATGACCCCTGAACAGTACCGCCTTGGCCTCTGCAACTCACATGGGGAGAGATGAAGGCGTCTGATGGGATAGCCACTCAAGTAGGTGCTTAGATAGTCAACAAGTGTAGGGTTGAGATAAGAGAAGGGAACTATATAATGTAGTGGAGTCCCTTAGAGAAGGGGACGAAAATTTCTGTATGAGGAACTAAAGAAACAAACTTATACGTGAGAGATCCATTCTGGTGTTTTTATTTTTTTGTAACAATGCTTTCCATGTATCAGACCGAACAGACTCACTGAGACCAAGTTCTTTGACCCATCCTCTACAAATATTTATTGTGGGTTGCGCTTTGGGCCAGGGCCTGATCAAACGAATTTGGGCCAGGAAAATCGTGCAACTACACATACATATATATATATATATATATATATATATATATATTTATTTATTTATTTATTTATAAATATAAAAAATAGCGGTAAACCTGAAACGATACACCGGTATTGACCGGTATCTGAAATATATCGTACCGTTGGCCAAACCGGTACAACCTCCAGTACGGTATTGACTCCCTTGATTTCAAGAAAGGTGAGTCTTATTTCAAATCAGATTGGAGATAAGTTTAATCACGAAAAACCGCATCAGAGGTCAATGTGATTTTCCCCTTAAAAAAAAAAAGTAATGGCCGTTGTCTCATAGTGTGAATGTTGGAATATTTGAAATTTGTTAACTTTTTGCAATTTTCTAGGAATTCTCTTTTAGCTGTTGAACTATTGGAAATTAGTTTTTGATAAACTTTCGACTACAAAAACTGTTTTTTATAAATAAAATAAAAAGAAATGTCAACAAGGTTTTATTTGTCACTTGAATTGCTTTTACGAAAATAAATATTGAATTTTAATGTGGCCTTACACACTTTTACAATGAATTTTTAAGGGTGTGTGGCTATTGTCATGTATCTAAGTCATGCATTGGGATTAGAGCATGACAACAAAATGGCTCTAGATTTGATTTAAAGGGATTATCGTAAATTTAATTATCAGAGAAGTAATAACTACATATTTTAGGATATGTTTTGTGATTTAGAAGTTCTTCTTGTTCGTGTCTTCTTCTTTTTTGGACTAAAAAATGTTTAAAATTCTAGGGTTTAAGGTTTTGAATTATAAATGTGAATTTTTTTTTTTTTTTGGGGTGATTTGAAGTTAATGGATTAAAATTTTCACTAGAAGATGAATTGTAATGTTGCAAATTGTGTAAAATGCCATGGCTTGTACTATATTTAAATTCAACTAGTGACCCATATTTTGGTAGGATGTTGATCCTTGAGTTGATTATGAATGTAAGTGGCAACAGATTTTATTTTGAAAGACAATTGTATTTTGAAGTTATGACTGTGATTACGGTTGTAGTGCCAATGGTTCAATGTTGATAGATGGTTAAGGATTATAAAATTGTATGGTGCTATGAGTTTTGGGTTATTGGATTAACTCTCCAATTAAAAAAAAAAAATTATGATACTTTTACCTAGCTAATTTTAGAGTAGACTATTGGAAATTTTAAAAGGTTTGATAATTTTTATGGAGATTATCTTCTCTAGCCTTATACAACCACAAACTATGGTTTCATACTGGATGGTAAAGTTATGAAGATTTGGATTTATTTTATGATTTCAGTAAAAATATCACTGTGACAGAATATAATACCTAAAAGGGTAGAGATTATCAAAATTCTATTTAATCTTATATAGTGATTAAGCATGATTGAGGAAATCAACAAGAGAGACACGAAGAAAGTTCGTAGTTTGTTGATCAATAGGATAATGATTAATGACCTTATGAGATAGAGGTAAAGATAAAACATCCATGATCTGACCTTTCCTTGTCTCATTACCATTCCCAGTAAATACAAGTCATAAGCATGATTAGTTCGTTAGAAATTGGAGTAAGCGGCAAACTAATAGTTGAAGGGATTGTTTCAACATAAGCACCGATATTTGCCGAATGATGATGTTTTGTTTTACGCAATAGAGTTATTCTTATAGTGGATTAAATTTTCCAAAAACTTCTTATGAATATAAAAAGTCTCTCCAAATCTACTTGGCCATTCTCTGCTATTTTTTTTTTTCAGATTCTCCGACACCTTTGCCTGGGCATAGTACACCAATACACTTTTTTGCTAAAGGGCCGTACACTTACATCTTTTGGAGACACAGGTAATATTTATCATTTTTTAAATTATTTTTTGTGCTTGAACGATAAACTTATTTATTTATTTTGTAGTGAATGAATGATAAACTTTATTTATTTATTTTTTTTATGGGACAACGACAAAGGGCACAACGAAGACTATCCTCGCAGGCACGAATGAAGGATAGTGGGTCCAATAAAATCAAAAGTCAAGGCCCAACGAGTTGGATTTGCCTCTCTAAAAGCCCAGGAGGAGGAAGCCTTCACTGATAAGTCTCACTTTCTACACAAATCTTTGCTCAATCTCTGCTGATTTGCTAATTGGATCAACCACTTGTTCAAGGATAGATAATATTATTTATTTATCCTTGAACAATGTTAGACCCATCTAAAAAAATTTACATTATTGAAATGGTAAGTAGTAATTTGTGCAACATTATTTTTACATGAATCTATACTGTTTTTATTGTAATTATTGTAAGTCAATTATACTTCGTTATCTCTATAGTTATCAAAAGAAAAGGCCATGAATTTTTTATTATCTTTTATTTATAAATAAGATAGAATTTTAATGTATGACGCCCACTCCATGATAATTGTCTTTTATTATTGGACTATATTACTAATTAAGCTAACTTGATGTAAACGGAAATTTATCAAATTGTACTATTTTAGTGACTAGACTTATTTGTATATTATCTTGTAGTGTCAATTCATTCGTAGCCTAAACAAAAAATTGACAATTCATGAACCAAAAGCCCGAGGATTGGTCTAACACTCTGTCTTGGTCACCTCAATCAGTGTAATTCTCATTGCTTGAATCACTGGTTCATTATATTTTTATAGGCCACATGATGAAATGAAATGGACGAGACTTATTAGAGTGATACACCTTTTGATGGGAAATGTATCTGATAATTAAATTGATTTTTATAATCAAAATAGTATAAAATTTCTTCATACGAAAAATACTTTTGAATTTTTATTATATTTCAAATAGGCGCAGTGAGTTTTAATTGATCAAATTTGTTGTTGTTGAATAAGATAATTGTAATCGAATTTTGCCTATACTATACTAAAAAAAAAAAAAAAAAAAACTATTAGTGTCTAAACATGTTATAGTAAAGAGAATCATCATGAAATTCACACTACAATTCCAAATTATATGGTATCTAATAAAAAGAAATGGGTGCACATGAACAGCCAAACTCATAAAAATAATGAAAGAGGACTAGAAGGTGCAATATGCCATATTTTTAGCATTTTTCCTTGTACAATCTGCTTTATTTTAAATTATTGCCCTCCTGATGTGATATATTTTTTGTCGTTGATTATAGTGGAGCCAAAACTACCTTGTTATGTAACCTTCGATCAGTCCTATTGTCCAAATGCTCCATTTGATGTGGGGTTGGGCCTCCTTGCTTTGTTTCTGTTATTAGAGCCGAGGCTCTTTCCTTGCCTGTGTAGTTTTGTTCCTTACTTAATAAAATTGCTGGTTCATCAAAAAAAAAAAAAAAAAAAAACTCTATTATCATTTAAATCTAATTAAAAAAAAAGTTTATAAACGTGTTGAAATAAAAAAGCATATCTTGGTAAATAGGAAACCATTTGATCATTCAAAAAGCTGTAAATAGGAAACTATTTGATCATTCAAAAAGCTGTAAATTTCTTATAAGCCTACTCCATAGAGTGGGCATAGGAGATACTGTGTCCATTCAGAGAGAGCCAAAGTGATTTTGCTTTCTTCCAAATCCCACTATTTTGATTCATTTTAATGGTACTAAATTAGCCAACTACCCTCTTTCCAATCTTTCTATACATATGTGAATCTGGTTGTTAGAGGTAGAGCTGTTTGTTTTTCTCCCCCTCCTCTTGTTTCCTTTGACAAGTGATGCTAAAGAAAACTTGTAGACCTTTTTCATTAAAGGAAGAAAGTAGCACAAAAATATAGTGCTAAATGGTGCTTTGCTTTCTAGTGGCTTTATAGAAATGATTTATGTGTCCTTTTAATGTTTAAAGTCATGTAAAAGTTGGATAAAGGGACAATGTTACAAGGGGCTCATATATATAAAAAATTTCTGGTTCAATTACATTCTTGACCAACAATGCCCAATTATTTACATCAAAATAGATAGCTTTCGTTAGGTGTGAGTTTCAATTAGTTTAATTGGTAAATACTCTTGTCTTTGAATAAGATATTTGAGGTTTAATCCTCAACTAAACCAAAAAATCAATTGGTATCATTAGTCTGATGGTAAATAGCAACTAGCGAGAGCAACGTTAATTATATTAAAAAAAAATTATAAAAGAAAAAAGAAAAGCTTTCTGGTAGGTGAAGCAACACCAGAGTCCACTTTGCCCAGTCCCTTTCACATTTGTTTACCTAGATTTATTAGTTTCTTTTTCATCTTTTCTCTTTTGGCTTTTCAAAAGAGATGTAAAGAATTTGCGTTACACTTATTTCAACTTTTTGATCTATCATACATGGTTGCTTACAGTTCAGCTTTCAATAATCTCTTTCTTATCCACATCCTTCGTTGCAAAGAAAGTGAATTTCATAATTCGCATATATTTCTAAAGGTAATTTTGTGTAAAGATAAAGATTAAGAGTTAGATTGTGACTTGTAAGTGTATGATTCATGGAGTCAATTTTTATTTTTTTTGGGTTAGAAAAAAGCCAAGCTCATCCAATAGAGAAAGTAAAGCTCATCTAATAGAGAAAGTAAATAAGTGGTCCAAACTCGAGCTCACTCTTTTAAGTAAGAGCCAAAAGTACTAATAGGCCAATTTTTTGGAGTCATTCTTCCAACCTGTTTCTAAACATCAAATATCATTCATTTTTTATGCAGGAGAAGGAATTTGGTAATATCACTGAGATATATCATACCACTTTCACATGGGAGTGGGTGATATATCTCAATGACAAAAAATAAACATTGATTTATGTAAAGGAAAAATTTGCCAAAGAAGCAACTTAAATGTTCTTATTAGGGGGTGGAAACACTTGAATTGTACTTTGGTATAAACAATTTAAAAACTTTATAAAAAAATTATTTTAAAAAAAATGACACACAAATAGCAACAACTATACGTATGTGATAAGAAAGAACTTATGCTTTTGAGTGCCATAGTGACATTGATCTAAATAGTGTGCAGTTTATAGTAAGCTCTATCCTTTTGTAACATGGTCTACAATTTGTAATGTTGATGACATCTTCTTCATCTCCTTTCTTTCTTTTTTTATTCTATTTGAGGAAATGAGTGAAGGATTGCTTCCTTGTTATTTCTTTTGTGTGGCAAATTTAGGAAAAATGCTAGGACATACCCCTAAACTTTGGGGTAGTGGTCTTTTAGCCAATTTGTTCTCTAAAGTTTATGCATGTGTCAAATTGATAATTTTGTTAGTATGTCATTTAAATTGATTAACGTTACTCACTTGACACTAACATGGACAGAAATTACTAAACACAATTGCAACAGAGAGAGAGAGAGAGAGACTCTTAATTGAACCATTGCAACACCAGACTTTGTGTTCCCATTGCAAATCTGTCCATTTGTGGTATTGACGGTAATTCGACTACCGCAACCCAAAATTTTGGTACATGAAATTCCACTAACTAGTGCTCTAAGAAAGAAAAGAAAAGAATAAGCAACACAAAATTGGAAAACAAATATGCAATTAGAATAAAAAGAAGCAACAATATCCATAGTTTTTATAACTGGACCGGCCAATTTGAACAGGTTAACCGAGACTAGAGGTCAAGCCGATTTTTTAGACCTATAAACCAACCAGTACTTCAGGGGTTTACTGTTCTTTTTTTTTTTTTCTTTTTTGTGTGGAAAAACCTTGATAATTACACACAGCTACACATGCAACAAATTCTATTTGACACGTTAACCATATAAGCAAGTTAGTATGTTGTGTTCTAAAGACACTAAAGGTTCGTTTGAATACTGCTTACTTTGCTGAAAATTGAAAATTAAAAATACTGTAGTAAAATAATTTTAAAATATGTGAATAGTACTTGATGATGCCGAAAAATCGTCAGTGAGCTACACGACACTCACGTGCTCGAAACAATGCCTGCACAACACAAAAAGAGAAGACCTCGCAGAGAGCACCGGTGTGGTGCCGACCAAATACCCTCCGAAGGTCAAGTTAGAACTTCTCACAACTCTAAAGTGTTAGAGAGGGTAAATTCTGCGTACCTTAGCTAGTGAGGATATTGGGGCTTTTATAGTAGTAGAGGATTGACCTCTTTTTCTTGCTGTAGAAGTCTTTTCCTTATAGGAGTCTTTATGAGCGTATTTTGCGGAATCCTTTCCTTGTAAGAGTTTAACACTGAGCGTGATGTGCAAGGTATTTCCTTATATACCCATGCGTGGAAGCCAAGTCAAGGTTATGTCGGGACCGTCAGCTTTGTGCATCCCCTTCAGCTTATTCCCTTCAGTTTATTCCCTTCAGTTTACTGCCTTCAGCTTACTGCCTTCAGCTTACTCTCTTCAGCTTATGGTCTTCAGCTTACTGCCTTCAGCTTACTGCCTTCAGCTTACTATCTTCAGCTTACTCTCTTCAGCCTACTCTCTTCAGCTTACTGCCTTCAGTTTACTGCCTTCAGCTTATTGCCTTCAGCTTACTGCCTTCAGCTTACTCTCTTCAGCTTACGGTCTTCAGCTTACTGCCTTCAGCTTACTATCTTCAGCTTACTCCCTCGTCGAGGTCGTCAGCTTCGTCGGGGTCGTCAACTTCGCCTACTCCCTCGTCAAGGTCGTCAGCCTCGTCAGGGTCGTCAGCTTCGCCTACCCCCTCGTCGGGGTCGTCAGCTTCGCCAACTCCCTCGTCGAGGTCGTCAGCCTCGTTAGGGTCGTCAGCTTCGCCTACTCCCTTCAGCTTAGTAGTGTCAGCTTTCCATTTATGACAAGTGAGGCCGACGGGTCTATTTTGAACGTCGCTTCATGATACTATATTCATGAATATTCACATTCACAATTTTACCCTTATCAGTACTGTGGGACCATTTTTTAATGAAATTTTGTGTGAAAAAAAAGATTTATGGGTCTTGTGAACAGGGCATGAGACCTACTGACAGATACATTTCAGTACAAAATTTGCTGGTCAAAAAGGTAGTGGGCCCTGTGCACAGTGCACGAGACCCACTGACAGAACACTACTCTCAATTAAAATAAAATAAAATAAAAGGAAGACACAAACGCTACCTAGAAACGCAATCCATACGCTACCTAACTCATATATTTATTTTACGTATATTCTTCTTTTTTTTGGTCATAGTTTGATCTCAATCTAACCTCAAAATCTTGAATATCTCGTTTTCTGGTTCTTTTCTGGTTTGGGTTTCAAACCAGGACAATATCCAAAGCAAATAATGAACAATAAACAATAGGGATTTTAAATAATTAGCTATATATAAAAGGTTAAGGTTTTGGGTAGAGAATCGCCAATGCCACCACCACTAGTAATTCCGACAGCAACTTTGGTGATGACATGAGCCAAATAGCAAAACTCTCTTGTCAACAACCTATTAAACCCATCTCCCCCAATCCTTCCACCCTCTCTCACAGCCGGCCACCACGTGATCATAAATGTTGTTGTACTTGAATGGTAAGATCAACGACAGGACCACAAAGTTCAATGATGCAACAATTCAATTAAGATCTTAATCATTGAATTGTTGCATCATAGAAATCCACTCTCTCCTCTCTCAATCGCTTGCGATTGTGTTTGATATATTTTGTTGATGTATGTGTCATGTTAACGTTAGTCAATTTAAAAGGTAGACTAACATAATTATCAATTTGACAAATTTGGGAAGTTCAAATCGAAAATTGGCTATTGGCATATACAGAAAACAAAAAAAAAAAAAAAAGGTTAAGTCCTTTCATACTAAAAATGAGCAAAGAAATTGATTGAGGTCCAACCAATTGCGTGAGGTAATGTAACATAAAATTAATTATTTTTTTTGAGAATAACATAAAAAAATTAAGTCCGTTGACTAATATTATTTGGCCAAAGAATGTGCACCAACTAGCATACTTTGACATTGGCGTATGCAGCCATCCATGACCCTAACATGAAGAACTCATTACGGTTTTAGTTAAAACAGGGGAATCAAATGTCGGCAGTACATATTGGAAGATGAAATGATTAATAGAAGCTTTTTTTTTTTTTTTTTTTTAAATTTGAATAGAAGCTTTTTCTTATTTGAAAAAATCATTACAACTCAAAGTAACACTAAAATGAACAACAAATTTTCCCCACCGACAGTAACCGAACCCATATATTAATATCCTTATTATTATTAATAATATATAATATTTGTTTGTAATCCTATAATTCAAACCCAGCCAACTGGAACCATGTGAGACATAGGCAACTAGAACATCATCAACATCATCATCATCATCATCATGCTATGAAGGTTCCATTTTTTTTTTACATGATGGAGCATCCAGAGGGATTTTCTTCACCGAAGTAATCACATGGACTCACGTAACTACTTCTATACCCACCACCACCACCACCACCATAACTATCATAAATGGGCCTTCCATAGTAGCCACCATAACATGGGGTTGGCCTACCATGTCCAGAATAGCATGGGCCCCCACCACGACCCTCATAGCATTCAGTGCAACAAGTCCCAAATGGAACCGGGTAAGCCAGTTGTGGTTGTGGTTGAGGTTGTGGTGGTGGTGGGTTTTCTTTAGGCTTTTCAGGCTCTTTTGGTTTTTCCTTAGGCTTCTCAGGTTCTTTCGGCTTTTCAGGCTCCTTGGGCTTCTCAGGGTCTTTTGGTTTCTCCTTAGGCTTCTCAGGTTCTTTTGGCTTTTCCTTCGGCTTTTCAGGCTCCTTGGGCTTCTCAGGGTCTTTTGGTTTCTCCTTAGGCTTCTCAGGCTGATCTTTTGGGTTTTCCTTTGGCTTCTCTTTAGGCTTCTCAATGATCTCAATGCTCTTAACGGCACAACCACCCTTGCAAATTATCTTTTGCTTAATCTTTTCAGGAGAGCAACATACCACTTTGATTAACACACAGTTTTCCTTCTCGTTGTATACCTGGTCTTGTATTTCTCTTGTTCACAAAAATTACCAACACATAATAACTCAGTTTTCTTTTTTAGCCACATAAAAAAAACACAAACTTGTTCATTCTATCATCTATACATTAAAAAGGAAAAAAAAATTGGACTTAAGAAAAGAGAGACTCACGAGGGATTCTACAAAGCACTTTCTTGATCTTCTTGTAGCAGCGACTGCACTGAAGGTCGACCTTGATCATCATCAATGTTGTCTTCTATAAAAAGCAAATAAATTTTGGTATATATATAATCCATATTTAAGCCAAAAAATACAAAAGCCAAAGAACAATTATGAGCAAAAAAGAGAAACTTGAGATGTTGCCGACAGAATAATCAGAAATAAACAGTATCAGGTTCTGACATAAACAAAAAGAGTTTCTGCGAAAGAATAAGCGGTAGAAGCCAAAAACAAAAGAGTTAACTTTTGACACAAAATCCCCACCACACAAAAAAATAGAAGAGACTGGAAGAGTTATCATCAAATGGGTATTAATCAAAAGGAAAAATGATTACAGCTAGAATTGACAAACCTTATCCACCCCCATGGCTGTACAGCTTTGAATTCAGATCTCAAAACTCAGACCAAGAAAGTATTGAAGGGGCAAACACTGCTCGATTGAGAAATCAAAGTACATGTATAATGAAGAGGCCACGAGATGAGTTAGAAAGAGTAGCAGTGTGTAGCACATATATCATGCCAAACCACATCTTAAGAAGACGTGAAAACGTCATATGTCGTACGTCTACACCCAATGGGATGCAGACACGTGGGCTTTCCCTTTGAATTTTCATGCTCCATCAAGATTAAAGAACTTGTCGTTATTTAATTTACAGGGTGTGGTTTTTACACTTTTATTTTTGTGATTGATGACTCTCCAATCTATATCATTTTGCATGTTCTGGATCTGATTGACCCACCTCACCTTCCAATAATTCCATTATCAAGGAAAATAATAATAATAATAATAATAATATAAGGCACTGTACATGGTTTGGTCAGTGCAATTATGGGCCATGCACCCTTAATGGGAACCCTACACGTGTCCCCAATCCCCAAGTTTCTTAGAGTATTGCTTAAGTTTGGGCCAGATCTGATCTATCATCACAAGGTACTGGATCAGATTGTACAATCACCAGTTTCACCCAACCTCTTGATTTTATGTTTGTGCAATTGTGCATGCAGTCAGAATTGTCCAAAATTGTTTAGCTAAGCCTAACCGTAACCTTCTATTTATCTCTTCTGAAAAAAATAAAAAAATAGAAAACTGGTTGCAGGCTTTTGCAACTTGAGAGCATTTAAGCAATCATAAGTCCTAACAAACTCCGCCCATTCTAATCAGATCTGTGGGCTCATCTTCTAGACTGGTCCAATCTAAATATGACTTTAGTAGTATTTTTGTTTTATTATATTTTATTATCTCATTATTTAATTATTATTGGGAAAGTAATAAAAGTTGAAGACCACACACTATTTATTCTAAAATTTTAGTATGCATTAAAAAAAATTTAAAATTTTAGTAAGTTCTCTAATTAGATATGTATGTGCAATAAACTCAACTAATAAAGTTTTCCTATAAGAAAATAATAATTTTTTTTAATTAAATAAGAGAATTGAGTTTAAATTTTGCTACAATAAATGAACAATTAACGTCATCAAATAATAATAAATATAAAGAACAACCATTATAGTGATTATAGAGTGAATGCCATATATTTAAATTATATTTTATCTACTCTTAAAAAACACCTATCTTATTTATATTTAAAAAAAAAGACATGAATGATAACACTTTAAAAAAGGTATGTTACATTTTCAACCAAGGTAGATTCAAATTTAAAATTAAGTATAATTTTGCTAATTTAACATCGAACCATATACTTTTAAATTTTATCAACTTAAACCCCTAAAAGATTAAAATTCAAATTTGAAATGTCCAAAGTTTGAATTTATATAATTTAGGTAGCGTTTGGATTGCGTTTCTGGGCAGCGTTTTAGCATTTGCATTTCTTTTTTCTTTTTTAATTGAGAACAGTGTTTCACGTGGGATGTTGCCTGTCAGTGGGTCTTGTGCACTGTGCACGGGACCTACTGCCTCTTTGACCAATAAATTTTGCACTAAAATGTGTTTGTCAATGGGTCCTGTGTACTGTTCACGAGACCCATAGACATTTTTTTTTCACATAAATTTTCATTAAAAATGGGTCCCACAATACTATTCACATATTTAAAAATTATTTTGTTATAGTGTTTTCAGTCTTCAGATTTTAGCAAAATATACGGTATCCAAACGGACACTTAGTACAATTATAATATTTAATTTCAAAGTTTATTTTAAAACATAGGATATAATTTCAAACAATCCTTAAAACATATGGTTGAAACTTGAAAGTTTATATATGAAAATCCAGGCCCCTAAATTATTTATTGAATTATATATATATATATATATATATATGTGTGTGTGTGTGTGTGTAAAAACCTGGATCGAGGGCAGGTAGGGCCATTAAAATAGTCAAACTGGAGCATGGTATTCTTAAAAAAATTTCTTGGTAAATTACAATATATGGGCCTAGGCCCCGCCCAGCCACTTTGCATAAAATGTTTTTGTACATTAACTTCCTTGTACTGTTGTGCATAATAAATATTTATATTTTTCCCACAGACACATTTCGTAGTTATCTTTTTTTTTTTTTGATGGGATTTCGTAGTTATCTAAGGATAATAATAATTTGATAACTAAATTGATAAAATATCTTATAGTTGAATAGAAGATTTGAAATTCAATCTTTGTCTATACCAAAAACTGATTGATATTTTAGTTTGATGATAAAAAATTATTATTAAAAGTGAATGTTATAGATTAAAACTTTTTATTAAAATAATACTAATAATAATAATAATAATAATAATAATAATAATAATAATAAACTAGTGTTTTTGGACTCTCAAAGTTGGATTTGGAGCACCTCAAATCAAAGAGTTGAAAGAGGGATGAGGGATCTCAAATTAGAGTAGCTATCTGAGGATAATACTAAACCACCCTTGCAAATTATCTTCTGCTTAATCTTTTGAGGACAGCAACATATATACCAGTTATACCACTTTGATTACCACCAAGTTTTCCTTTATGTACTTTATCTTATATTTTCTTTAAATTTGTCTTATTTCTAGTATTACTCCAATTTTTTTGAATCTTTTTAAAATTAGAGGAAAAATGTGAAAGTAATATATTTTTTTATATCTCTAAAAATAAATATTTATATATAAAATAAAATCATTTTTTGTCTTCATATTTGGGAGAAGGTATACCTTGCATCGAGTATATGCTCCAAGACCTTGGCCTAACTTATATCCAAACTTGAGTATCTCTTTAGCGGCCATTAAAACTGCTGTGGTCCATCTTGGATTAGCCTTAGAAGTATTGTGGATCATAGAAACTACCTCGAAGCTGTGAAAAGATGCTTCCAAAAAAGCATTAGCATCAATGTAGGGTATGGACAACTCTTGAGAAATAGTCTTGGGCTCCTCTGCCATGATGGTCACCAATGAATTCTCAAATAAGAACTTGAGTTTTCGGAGGAGGGTAAATGGAACTGCACCTGCTGCGTGCAATTAGAGTCTCCCCAAAAGCATGTTATACAAAAAATCCACTTTAATAACCTGAAAATTAACCATGAAAAATCTCGAGCTAACCTCAATCATTATGTTGTGAGAGGAGGAAACATATACGCGATACAAGGAATATTTTTCCCACCTGTGGGGAATTCCACTACTAATGGGTCCTAAGCGGCCTAGGTGGCCTAATGCAAGAAAGAAGTCATTAAAATGAGTTAAAACGGGAAATCAAAACAGCACTGTACACATTGGAGAGGGAATGATTAATAGAAGGTTTTTAATTTTAAAAAATCATTACAACTCAAGTAAAATAACACTAAAATGAACAATCATTTGTCACCAACCATGCACACTTATTAACCAAACCCATATTATATACATCCTACAAACCAACAAAAGAAAATTCAAACCCACGCGGACCATCTGACATATTTAGCCATAGGCAACTAGAGTCTAGAACGTACTTTTTTTACTTGCAAGTAGCCAACCAGAACATGATCACCATTATCATCATCATGCATGTATGCAAATTCCCAATTACATGATGGTGCATGAAGTTTCTTCACATCGACTCACATAAGTATAACAACTCCGATACCCGCCACCATAACTATCATAAATGGGCCTTCCATAATAGTAGCCATCATAACATGGGGGTGGCCTACCATAATGGCATGGCCCCCCATCACGACCCTCATAGCATTCCGTACAACACGTCCCAAACCCAACCGGGTAAGCCGGTACAGGTACCGGAACCGGCACTGGAACCGGTTTTGGTGTTGGTGGTGGCCTACCAAAACCATAAATGCATGGCCCCCCACCACGACCCTCAGAACATTCCGCACAACACGTCCCAAATTCAACCGGCCGTACAGGCACACAAACCGGTTCAACAGGAGGCTTTGAAACCGGTTCAGTATCTTCTTTTGGTGGTGGTTTCTCCTCCTCAGGTGGCTTCTCCTCCTTCTCAGCAGTTTTTTCTGGTGGGTTCTTCTCCTTAGGTGGTGGCTTGGTCTTCTCAATCTCTTTGATCTCAATGCTCTTAACGGTATCACCACCCCTGCAAATTATCTTTTGCTTTATCTTTTCAGGACTGCAACATACCACTTTTATTATCACCAAGTTTTCCTTCTCCTTGTATTGTTGGTCTTGTACTTCTTTTGTTCACAAAAATTACCAACACGTAATAACTCAGTTTTCGTTATTTATTTACTTATTATTTAGCCACATAAAAACACAAACTTGCACATTCATATATACGCCAAAATTGAACTTAAGAAAGAGAGACTCACGAGGGATTTGACAAAGCAATTTCTTGATCTTCTTGCGGCAGCGAGGGCATTGAAGGTCGACCTTGATCCACATAAATGTTGTTTTCTATAATAGCAGAGAAATTGTAAGTATGTTATTCACATTTAAGCAAAAGAGAATTGAAAAGCCAAAGAACAATTATGAGCAAAAAGAGAAACTTGGTGATTTTGTCGACAGAAGAATCAGAAAAAACAGTATCATTAAATTTATAGCCCAGCCCCACATGTGAAAATTTTAAATAGGAAAAGATGGACATAAAGAATTAAACTCAGATATCATATTAAATTAATCATTTTTTCAATTTATAAAAAAAATGGTGAATATGTTCATTTGATATAACAATTACAAAATTGACAAACCTTTTCCTCCGCCATGACTCTATAGCTTTGAATTGATATCTCAAACTCAACCAAAATTACGGAAGGGGCTAGCACTGCTTGATTGAGAAATCAAGTTCAAGTATTAAGAGGCCACGATCGTTAGTGAACACAGAGTACATATATTATGGCAAATTAAGTAGACCTTAAAAAGACTTAAAACGTCATATGTCGTATGTCTAGACCCAATGGGAAACGTCATATGTTGTACGTCTAGCCCAATGGGAAGTAGACATGTGGGGTTTTCTTAATTGAATTTCTTGGTCTATGACTGTCATAAAGTCTAGATCCATTGTCGTTCTTTTATTTGCACAGTGTGGTTTTACTTTATTTTTGTGATTGCTGACTCTCCAATCTATCATTTGCATGTGCTGGCCCCGATATATTGACCCACCTCCCCTTTCAATTTTCCTACATTACTAAGGAAACTATCAAAGTGATCAAGAAAAGGAGAAAGACATTCACACCCCCCCCCCCCCCCCCCTCCCAAAAAAGAAAAAAAAGAAAAAAAGAGAAAGACTACACTGCCAAGAAGAAATTGTAAAGAAAGAAGAAAAAGATAAACGACATAAATGTGTACTTTTTGTTTTTTTTGGGGAGGGAAAACATAATTCATTTTATTAAGAAAAATTAGCAATGTTAGCTTGGACAACAAAAAGAAAAAGTAGTGAAACATTCTTCATTCACACAACAAAATCTAAAATACATAAAGCATATCTAGTTACATTATGAACAACCTGTTGGTGCAAACACAATAATAATGGAAATAATACACAAAGAGAAACTGAATAGTACTTCTGAATATTATTAATATAAAGAAAGGAAATACACAACACTATTTGAACTGAGGCGCGGCACTCGCTCTCTTTAAGGAGATTCAAGCCCTTGGTTGGCTAACTCTTGTAACCGGTGCAGACCTTCTCTGACTTGTCTCCCCCAGGATACAACAGCCCAACAAGTGTTGTATGGCTAGAACAACCTCTGCACAAAGTGTTCAAGCCCAAAGCTCCACCAGAAAGAACACCCTTCCTTGCCAATAATCTCTCTATTTTTTTAGTGTGTATTGTGAATTGCAGTAACTTGGATTGGGTCTGAATGAGTCTATTTATAGGCTCAATGGGCCTTACGAAATTACTACCCAATTTATTCTAATTAATTAGGTCCAATTATTCTGATGTAATGGGTGTTATAAGATTAATTGTTGGATATTAATCTGATGGGCTGGAGTTACACAATTAATGGTGAGATGAGGAGTTTCTGAAGAATGAATAGGCCCAAACGGATAGTCCATTAAGTGGGTTAATGGCTCTTCATTGTCCATAATAAAAATGGAGTATTAATTCGGGCCATTTACTCACCAACGGATATGGTAATTATTCTGAATGGACTGTCAAGTAGGAGGATCCAAGGGGCTGATTCATTTCCATTTTTGATACCTCCACTCTTCACCTCCCCCTTGCGCACGTATCTAGCCCAATATCTGAGACAATTCATGTTAGCCCATTAATCACCACAATTAAAAAGAATAAAAAAGTCTCTCTCCTTTTCAATGTGGGATTAAACATTTTTCACAACTCTTCATCTTCCATATTCACTCCACATCTTTACATTTATTTTATAACATTTACTCATTTTAATTATTTAATATTAAAATGTTCCAACAATCCCCCACTCATTTTAATATTAAATTTTAGTTAAAGAGAGATTACCAGGCAAAGATGGGTCACTATGCATCATGAAGGTGTGCTCTGCATTGAACCTTCACTTAGTAAAACAGCGATCTCAACTCCAGAGTCGTAGTGGTCTCCGACTTGAACTAGGACTGCTTTAGGGAAATTAAACATCACTGCTTACACATAACAACCCAGGTGTTGACATGAGCTTTTATAGCTAGCACTTTACGGCCATGTGCTGATCCCAGTTTCATGGGTGTATTTGAGATTAAGTCCAAATCTCATAGGGAGCGGCCCCACCCCCACACTCACATAGGTGAAATTTGTCAAGGGTGCTCCTGCAATTCTGACACCCCACTCATACGAGCTACAAATTTCATTAAGAGTTTTTTACTCAACCTCTCCACATTACAGGATAAATGCACTTACATCATAGGGATGAACAATTAAAAAATTATTTACAGAATAAATAATTTAAAAAAAAATAAATAGTGCATTTCTTACGACCATCATATGATTCGTTTTTCCCATTGAACCCAATTCTCAGGATCTCTGGTCCTTGGGTTGGGTATCCTCATACATGGCTCATGATTCTATGGACTTTAGTCCCATCCCCCTCGATGTATTCCAGACTCTATCTTTTGCCAAGGCCTTGGTAAATGGATCTGCAAGATTATCATTAGATTTAATATAATCCACAGTTATGATGCCACTACTCAAATAAGATCGCACGGTACTGTGCTTTCTTCTTATAGGTCTGGATTTACCGTTGTAGTAACGGTTTTTAACTCTACCAATTGTGGCAGTGCTATCACAATGAATTAATATAGGTGGAATTGGCTTTTCCCAAAGGGGAATTTCATATAACAAATCTCTGAGCCAATTTGCCTCTTCACTAGCTGAAGCTAATGCTATTAATTCAGCTTCCATTGTTGAATTAGCAATTATTGTTTGCTTTTTAGATTTCCAACAAATAGCACCACTACCTAAGGTAAAAATATAACCAGTGGTAGAGAGAGAATCACCTGACAAAGTATTCCAATCGGCATCACTAAAAGCTTCAATCACAGCAGGGTACTTTTTATAAAATAAGCCATAGTTTTTGGTACCAATTAAATATTTCATAACTCGCTCAATAGCTAGCCAATGATCTTTACTAGGTTTGCTAGTAAATCTGCTAAGCACTCCTACTGCATATGCAATGTCAGGTCTAGTACAATCTGTAGCATAACGCAAACTACCAATGATACTAGCATAATCCTTTTGATTAAAAATCTCATTATCATTATTCACAGGAAATAAATGAACACTAGAATCAAAAGGAGTAGCTACACTTTTGTGATCATGAAAATTATATTTTCTCAATATTTTCTCAACGTAATGTGATTGATCAAGATATATTCCATCACATGTTTTTGTAATTTTCATGCCCAAAATAAAATTAGCCTCACCAAGATCTTTCATATCAAAATGGCTTTTAAGCATATTTTTTGTTTCATTTATAACATGCATATTTGAGCCAAAAATTAACATATCATCCACATAGAGGCTAATAATAACATGTAAATTATTCCATGATTTAGAATAAATACATTTATCACATTCATTTGATTTATAACCATTCTCAATCATGCAGGAATCAAACTTTTCATGCCACTGCTTAGGTGCTTGTTTCAAGCCATATAGGGATTTAGTTAGCTTACATACCTTGCTTTCTTGGCCAGGCTCTACAAAGCCTTCGGGTTGGTCCATATAAATCTCTTCCTCTAGGTCCCCATTAAGAAAAGCAGTTTTTACATCCATTTGATAAATTTTCAAATCAAAAATTGCAGCAATGGCAATTAACAATCTAATAGATGTAATTCTTGTTACCGGAGAAAATGTATCAAAGAAATCAAGATCAGCTTTTTGTTTAAAGCCTATTGCAACAAGTCTAGCTTTAAACTTATCTATTGACCCATCCGGTTTCAACTTTTTTCTAAGGACCCATTTACAACCTATGGTCTTACAACCCGGTGGAAGATCTACTAATTTCCAAGTTCTATTAGAAATTAGAGATTCCATCTCATCATTTACAGCCTCTTTCCAAAATATGGCATCAGGTGATGTTAAAGCCTCTTTTAAATTTTTGGGATTTTCCTCAATGTTAAAAACATAATAATCAGGACCAAAATCCTTTTCAACTCTAGCTCTTTTACTCCTTCTAGGTTCCATTTCAAAATTTTCTTGATTTTGAAAATGTGAAGTAGAAGAACTAGGTTGTGACAAAATATTTTCTTCACCCCCACTATTTTTCAATTTAAAAGGAAATTTTTCTTCATGAAAAATTGCATCACCAGATTCAAAAATTATTTTGTTTTCAAGATCAAAAAATCTATAGGCTGCACTATTAATCGCATAACCAAGAAAAGCACAGGTAGTAGCTCTTATACCTAATTTAGGCATTTTAGGGTCAGTAAGCCTTACATAAGCAAGACAATCCCATGCTCTCAAATATCCCAAATTTGGCTTATGTCCTTTCCACATCTCAAAAGGTGTGGTGTGTGACTTTTTATGTGGCACCCTATTCAAAACATGACATGCAGTTAAAATAGCTTCACCCCAAAAATGTAAAGGTGCACCAGATTCAATTAACATGGCATTTGTTAACTCAATTAAAGTTCTATTTTTTTCTTTCAGCCACACCATTAGAAGCAGGTGAATATGGTGCAGTAGTTTCATGGATAATTCCCAAAGACTGAGCAAATGAGTTGAATGCACTTGATTCATACTCACGGCCTCTATCACTTCTTATTCTTTTTATTTTTCTACCGAATTGATTTTCAACTTCTTGTAAAAAATCTTGAAATTTTTCAAAAGCATCACTTTTATTTTTCAACAAATAAATAGTTGTATATTTTGAGAAATCATCAATAAAAGTGATAATATATCTATTTCCTCCACGAGTTAAAATTCCCTCAAATTCACATAAATCGGAATGAATTAATTCAAGCAATTCGGTATTTCTTACAACATTTTTATGAGGCCTTTTTGTAATCTTAGCTTGACTACAAGTTTCACATTTTTCAAAATCTTTTGACAGTCTTGGAATTAATCCTAAACTACTCATGATTCCCACATATCTACTATTTATATGACACAAACGAGCATGCCAAAAATTAATAGAAGAAAGCATATAAATTGAACTGGTAGATGCTTTATTATTCTCAACATTCAATTTAAACATTCCATCACAAGCATAACCCTTGCCCACAAATAATCCCTTTTTTGTGATTACATAATTATCAGATTCCATAGTTTGCTTGAAGCCAGCCTTGTTAAGCAAAAAACTTGACATCAAATTCTTCCTCATGGACGGAGTGTAAAGTACATCTTTCAATGTTAGCACACGTCCAGAAGTGAATTTCAATTCAACCTCTCCACTCCCAAGAACCTTGGTTTTACTAGAGTCACCAAGCATAACAGTTTTTTCTTCTTCAAAAGGAGTGTACAATTTGAACCAATTCTTGTCATAGCAGACGTGCCTATTAGCACCGGAATCTGCCCACCACCCTTCAACATATTGCACCATATTGATGTCTGTAATCATAGCCACTAAAGGCTCTTCGGTTACGTTAGCCTGCGGGACAGATTCACGTTTCCGAAATTTGCAAAATCGAGCAATATGCCCACTCTTGCCACAAACAAAACAGGATCTATTAAATTGATCTTGTGAAGGGGGTCCTTGGTTCTTATTGTAATTTTTATTTGGGTTTCCCCTTCCTTGAGGTCTATTATTATTTTTAAAGGCTCTTTTTTTAGGCTTCAATTGAACATTTCTAGGAAAATGATTTTTGGGCATATTATTATTGGATGAAATAAGGTTTACCTTTGTGGTAGAATTACCATTGCTCTCTTGTGTCATGAGTGCATCTTGTCCTCTAGCCTCCTCCTCCACACGGATGCGTGTGATCAAAGTCTCCAAGGATGTCTCCTTCTGTTTGTGCCGCAAAGTTTTTTGGAACTCCCTCCAAGATTGTGGTAGTTTATCAATTATGCCAGCTACCACCAAATTGTCTCCAATCTTTATGCCTTCGGATCTCAATTCTGCCACAATCATTTGGAAGTCTTGTGCTTGATCCACCACCGATTTTCCATCCACCATTTGGTAACGGAAAAATCTACTAGCAGCATACTTCTTTGCACCTGCCTCCTCGGTATCATACTTGCTTTGTAAAGCCTTCCAAATTTTCTTAGCAGAATTGTAAGTTGTATCATAATAATCATAGAAATGATCGGCAAGACAATTCAATAGATAAGAGCGACAATTATATTCATCTTTTGTATACTTATCTATTTTTTCTTGATGGAGAATATATTCTTCCTCACTCATCTCATCGGTAGGAACTTTTGACGGATTCTTGTCAGTGAGGATGTAGGAGACTTTGAGAAGACTTAAGTAGAAGAGGACCTTTCCTTTCCACCTCTTAAAATGGGCTCCCTTAAAGCGAAAGGGCTTGTTGAGATCTCTAACAGGCTCATTTGGTTTCTCTTGTGAAGACTCCATGTGTTTGAATCTCCTTAAAATTGTTGGTGCAAACACAATAATAATGGAAATAATACACAAAGAGAAACTGAATAGTACTTCTGAATATTATTAATATAAAGAAAGGAAATACACAACACTATTTGAACTGAGGCGCGGCACTCGCTCTCTTTAAGGAGATTCAAGCCCTTGGTTGGCTAACTCTTGTAACCGGTGCAGACCTTCTCTGACTTGTCTCCCCCAGGATACAACAGCCCAACAAGTGTTGTATGGCTAGAACAACCTCTGCACAAAGTGTTCAAGCCCAAAGCTCCACCAGAAAGAACACCCTTCCTTGCCAATAATCTCTCTATTTTTTTAGTGTGTATTGTGAATTGCAGTAACTTGGATTGGGTCTGAATGAGTCTATTTATAGGCTCAATGGGCCTTACGAAATTACTACCCAATTTATTCTAATTAATTAGGTCCAATTATTCTGATGTAATGGGTGTTACAAGATTAATTGTTGGATATTAATCTGATGGGCTGGAGTTACACAATTAATGGTGAGATGAGGAGTTTCTGAAGAATGAATAGGCCCAAACGGATAGTCCATTAAGTGGGTTAATGGCTCTTCATTGTCCATAATAAAAATGGAGTATTAATTCGGGCCATTTACTCACCAACGGATATGGTAATTATTCTGAATGGACTGTCAAGTAGGAGGATCCAAGGGGCTGATTCATTTCCATTTTTGATACCTCCACTCTTCACCTCCCCCTTGCACACGTATCTAGCCCAATATCTGAGACAATTCATGTTAGCCCATTAATCACCACAATTAAAAAGAATAAAAAAGTCTCTCTCCTTTTCAATGTGGGATTAAACATTTTTCACAACTCTTCATCTTCCATATTCACTCCACATCTTTACATTTATTTTATAACATTTACTCATTTTAATTATTTAATATTAAAATGTTCCAACACAACCTTATTACTTTATCTTTTTACATGAGAGTAATGTAATTGAGTAAAAAATCTAGCGCAAAATCATACATCATCAATAAGCAAACTATTAGAAGACAAAAACAAACTATCGTTGATCAGTTCTGTCAAAAGAACTTGAGAATCTCCTTCTAAGACCACCTGATTGAATCCCAAATCTGCAGTAAACTAAAGATCCGATGACGCTGCCTTCGCTTCGATCTCTAGTGGATTGTAAACCTGTGAAAGTTGCCGAGATAAAGAGGCCATCACCGAACCATGGGCATCACACAGCACCACTCCAATCCCTGACTTATGCTCCTTTGTGAAGATGGCTCCGTCAAAGTTTATCTTTATCGTGCCCGATTGTGGAGTTTGCCATTGACCCCGTGTCCTAGGAGGGAGAGACCGAGGGGCTGGCTGTACTAACAAAAATACCATCAATTAAATCACGATTCCACTGCCTAGTCGAAACATCAATGAGAATTTCTACTTTGGCGTCAGCCAATGACTCAAGCAAATGGGAGAGAACCTGAGGTGGATTTTTCCTTAGTAACCAAAAATCCACCATCTACATTCCCTTAGAAGTACATCCCGACCATGTAAGATATTGGTCCAAGCATACAATCCTGATCTAGAATTTCTAGCTTCCTTGATAGAGCAATTAGGGAAGAACCTAGCCTTGAAAATCCTATAAAATAGATTTTGTATTTTTGTATTTTTTGTGTTTTTGAAGAAGAGAGACATAAAAGTGAAGCAAATTACATATTTAGTCCTATTTTAACAGAGATGGGTTATGAAACTCTAATTAAGCTAACCTCAGGTAGATAAAGTATCAAATTTTAAACTACAAGTAGCTAAATTAAATTTCAGCTAAATCACATATGAGTAAGTTGTATTTACCCAAACCTAAAATATTGTCAAACAGGTTTTGAATGCTAAAAAAATTAAAAATTTGTTCTTGAGAGAAATTTCTCAAAACATCTAGAAAAACAAGTTTTAAAAGTATAAAATTGAAAAAAAAGAAAAAAAAAAGGCCTTTACTTATGGAAGATTGTGTCCTATGTTCGTATATTTATCTCTGTTCCTATTTTTATCTACTTATCTTACATGATTATTAAATTTTCTGTAGTTTATTGAATAATTCATTTTAATGTTATCTTAATGTCATCACATTCCACTAGAAAATTGAGATTAGCTTTAGAACTCTCAAGGTATATTGGATTAAGAGAGAGAGTATGGAAGTTGAGTATTGCAATGAACCACCAAGATCAAGTGAGGAAGAAGATGCGCTGGGAAGAAGTGTGAAGAAATTCAAAGAAAGCAGTGTAGATAATCAGATTAATCCACCTAGGAATGCTACCAGTTATAAGGATAGGCTTGTGGGTGACATTCTTGGAGCCTATGAGCAAGCTTTCAAGTTGGATAATGTATGGGATGACGGAGAGGAATCAGATACAGAGGTGGAACCACTCATTGAAGGAATGGTAGAAGTGAAGCTGCCTAAGGAGACTAAGGCGCGTATAAGGGCCCCATGGTCAAAGGCTTTAATAGTAAAAGTATTTGGTAGAACTGTGGGATTCAGTTATCTCACTTTCAAGCTAAATGCATTATGGAAACCTGCAACTAGGATGGACTGTGTTAATCTTGGAAAGGATTACTTCCTGATAAAGTTTTATTGTCTAGATGATTATGATAAAGTGCTTCGTGGAGGTCCTTGGTTTATTGGTGAGCACTTCTTGGCCATCAAGCCTTGGGAACCTTACTTCAGAGCCTCAGATGATTATCTAAAATCTGTTGCTGTATGGGTGAGATTTCCTGAATTACCTATTGAATTTTATGACATGGAAGTTTTGAAGGATATAGGCAGTGCTATTGGCCTAGTGCTTCGTATTGATTCATACACGGCCACTGGATCAAGAGGTAGCTATGCAAGGCTCTGTATACAAATTGATCTGGACAAGCCCTTAATCAATTCCATCAGGTTAGGTAGATTGGTTGGTACAACCGGTTAAATACGAAGGTATTTCTTCTCTTTGTTTTTGCTGTGGGAGGCTTGGACACAAGAAGGAGAACTGCTGGTATTAGATTAAGGAAAAAGAAAAAAATGGGCGAGCTGAAGAGAAGAGTCCGAACAGGTCTTAGGAGGAAGATAAGTCTGAGGATAGTGGAGCTGAGAAAAGTACGAACCAAGTTAGTGAGGAGACTAAGTCAGATCCTAACTTTGGTCCGTGGATGTTGGTTTCAAGAAAAAAGAGTTTGGTTAGAAATGGACGGCCCAGATCGTCCTTTGGTAATGACGTTAAAGATGTTGGTACTTCTAGGGGCATGAGTGTCCAAAAGGGTGTAATATTATAGGGTAATTCAGCCATTCCATGTAAAGATAAGGTGTTGTCCACTTAGTCCACTTCGTCTGAGCAAGTTGGTACTGTGAGGAGCGTTTTTGACCATGAGATGGCACCAAATGAAGATTTGGAAAATCTGGAGATGAGGTTTAGTGCGTCTTGTCCGAAGCAGGGAGAGGGGGTGATAAGAAATGATGGGAAGCTTCAGCTGGGCGTATCAGGAACAAGTAATAGAAATATTAGAAGCAACGGAGGAAAGGGTAAGAAGTCTTTGAAGAGGCAATACCCATCTTCTTTAGCGTCTTCATAGGGAGTTGAGGCTTCAAAAAATCTGCAGTTAAAAGAGAATGGAGGGGTTCCGTTTGGGTCGAACCAGTTTGCCTTGCAATCCGAGAAGGAGCGATTGGGCGATCTGGCAGCGGAGCAGGCTTGTGGAGGTTCCAGAAGAAGTTATTAACCAAATAAGGGCGTCTCCGACGAAGGACTTGGAATGGTGCGAAGGGGAGTGCGGCCCAGCGTGGAAGGAAATATTCCCAATTACTCCGGAGAGTCGCAAAACAGGGACATTAGCGTTGGATCATCCAGCTTGGGGTTTCATGGTCAACCCATGGTGGAACTTCATAACGGACGTGCCGTTAATTTCATGGGAGGAGTTTGAAGCCTTGAGCAAGCAGAGAAGGCCATCGGTGATGCCACACTTCGACGAATCCGGATGGTTAATTCAGGAAAGGAAATTAGTGGACCAGAGGGGCATGGCTACGGCATTAATGGGGAATCATCCAATGTTGAAGTTAATTCAAATTCTCATCCCGGTGGAAGAGTGCAATGTGTTGATCAGTTGCAAGGAAGAGGTGATGGGAATATTGAAGCACATGTTGATATGGAAACCAGAGTGGAAGCACTCGAAGGAATTGTTGAGGAGGCTGGGATGGAGTATGGTGGGAGCCGCAATGATGAATCCTAGTCGTGTCGAGATTCCGATGGGTCAATTTGTGAAGATGAACATTTTAATGTGGAATTGCAGAGGTGCATTAAATCCGGATTTTAAGAGGAGGGTATTTGAAATGGCTGTGAATCATAGGCCGTCGATAATGGTCATAACAGAGACTAGAGTGGGGGGTAGCAGAGCTGAGAAGATAATTGAAGCACTTCCATTTGATGGCTTCATCACCACGGAAACTATTGGGTATGCGGGTGAATTATGGATGTTCTGGAGAAGAGAAGATGCATAAGTTAATCTGTTATCTGCTACAGAACAGGAAATACATGCAACGGTAAAGGTATGTGCATCAAACCTTTCTTGGTTATTTACAGCGATATATGCTAGTCCTCGTTTAGCTGAGAGGAGAATCCTGTGGTCTAATTTAGATAAGGTTGGGCAATTGCATAATCTTCCTTGGTTAATGATTGGGGATTTTAATGAAATTCTAGGTGGGGAGGATAAATTTGGGGGGAACCAAATTAATTCAAACAGGGCACTCGAATTTAAAGAATGTCTGGATTTGTGTAATTTTGTAGACCTTGGGTTTGCTGGACCTAAATTTACCTGGACTAATAAAAGGCAAATTTCAGACTTGATTTTGGAAAGATTGGATAGATGTTTTGCCAATCCAATTTGGAGAATTTTGTACCCTGAGGCGGTAGTAACTCATCTCCCTAGAACCTTCTTGGATCATCATCCTGTCTTGATAGAATTATGGAAACCTAATACTAATGGTTTGGAGCGGCCTTTCCGCTTCCAGACTATGTGGTTACATCATCCGGATTTCTTTAGGATAGTTAGAGAAGCCTGGCTGGAAGGTGCTAATTTAGAAGTGGCCACTACTGATTTTATTAGGAAGGCGAAGAAATGGAATTTTGAGGTTTTTGGTAATATTTTTGCGAAGAAAAAAAGGGTGCTAGCTAGGTTGAATGGTACACAAAAGGCTTTGGCTAATAATCCTATTGAATCTCTTTTGAGGCTAGAAGACCAACTTATTGAAGAGTACTCCTCGATTTTGCTTCAAGAAGAGGAGTTTTGGGCCCTTAAGTCTAGGATTAATGCTGCTGCATTTGGAGACTGGAACACATCTTACTTTCATATGAATACGGTAGTGAGGAGGCATAGGAATAAAATTAGGTGTTTGAAGGATGGTATGGGAGAATGGATAGTTGAGGAAGAGGCGGTGAAGGAACATATTTTAAAGGGGTTTATGAAGCTTTATGCCACGGGTTTTGAGTTGTCCTATAGAAGCTCTGCTGTTTCTGAGTTCTCCGGTAGTTTTCTTTCTGAAGCAGATAAGAGTTGGATGGGAAGGGAAGTGGTGGACGAAGATGTGAGGAGTGGTTTGTGGGCTTTGAAGCCATTTAAAGCGCCAGGGCCGGATGGCATCCATGCTGGCTTTTATCAGCATTTTTGGCATGAGGTGGGGAATTCAGTTTGTGAGGAGGTGAAAAAGATTTTCAGGGATGGTATAGTTCTGGACCAGCTTAATGAGACTCTTGTGACATTAATTTCGAAATGTAAATGTCCTAAGTCCCTGAATAATTATAGACCGATTAGCCTTTGCAACTCGGTTTATAAAATTGTTTCTAAGATTCTAGTGGAGAGGATAAAACCGTTTCTTAGTAAGCTCGTTTCCCCTATCCAAACAGCTTTTGTGCAGGGAAGGAAAGGAGTAGATAACATTTTAGTCGCTCAAGAGTTATTCTATGCTTTGGATAATAAAAAAGGCAAGGAGGGGTATATGGCCATTAAAGTTGATTTGGAGAAAGCATATGATAGAAAGGAGTGGTGTTTTATACATAAAGCTCTACATGCTTTCCACTTCCCTCAAAATTTGATTAAGGTGATAATGAGTTGTGTCACTTCCACAAAGGTATCTATTTTGTTTAATGGAGGAAAGTTGGAAGCCTTTAATCCTTCAAGAGGGCTTCGACAAGGAGATCCTTTGTCGCCGTATCTCTTTATTTTGTGTATGGAGTACTTAGGCCACTTAATTGAGATGAAATGTATGGAGGGAGTGTGGAAGCCTTTGAAAGCCTCGAGAGAAAATATTGGTATCTCCCACCTCTTTTTTGCGGATGATTTACTTCTTTTTGCTAAAGTAGATGAGGATAGTTGTGAAGCTATATCGGAAGTATTGGATGAATTTTGCGAGGAGTCGGGTCAAAAAGTTAGTATGGAGAAGTCAAGAATCTATTTTTCCCCTAATGTGCAAGCTGAAATTAAGAGCAGAGTCTGCTCAAGGTTGGGTATTCAAGCCACGGTGAATATTGGGAATTATCTTGGTTTCCCAATCAAACATAAAGGGGTTCCAAGGAATAGAATGAACTTTATAGTGGAGAGAGTTATGAGCAAGCTGGCTGGTTGGAAGACTAGATTCCTTTCCTTTGCAGGCAGATCAGTGTTAGTGAAATCAGCTATGTCTACTATTCCGAATTATGTTATGCAGGCTGCTGCCCTTCTTGCTCACCTTTGTGACAAGTTGGATAAAATTAATAGGGACTTCTTATGGGGTTCAACGAGTGAAAAGAGGAGACTTCATTTGGTAGGGTGGAGTAAGATAATTAGGCCAAAGGAAGAGGGAGGACTTGGAATCCAAGCTGCGAAATTCAAGAACTTGGCTTTATTAGCTAAGCTAAATTGGAGGCTGAATCAGGAAAAAGATAGTCTATGGGCAAAGGTTATTTTGAAGAAGTATTGTTCAACGGATAGGAGGAGAGCTAGAGATCCGGATAAGTTGCCTTGTTCACCTAATTGGAGAGCAATTAAAGCTGGATTTCAGACCTTTGCGGAGGGTATTTGTTGGGGGGTGGGGAATGGAGAAAGAATTAAGATTTGGGAGGATAGTTGGATAAGGGGATGCTCATTGAGAGAAATGATAGAAGGGCCGTTGACTTCAAGAGAGATGGAGATGAAGTTGTCTGAGCTTTTTCTGGATTTGGGGCAGGTGTGGAAGTGGGATGCTATATCCTTTGAGTTGCCGGTTTTTATTAAAGAAAGGATTATAGCTATTCCAAGGCAATTGGTTGGAAGAGGAGAAGATGTGATCATGTGGAAGCATACTAAGGATGGAGAGTTTTCTACTAATTCAGCCTATGCTTGGCTGAATGGTTCTCAACAAGAGGAGACTAATTTCCAAGGGAAGTGGATATGGAAGATAGATATGTTGCCAAGGATTATTCATTTTCTTTGGCTGTGTATGCATGAAAGTCTTCCTGTTAGATCGGTTTTGGCTATGAGGGGAATAACAAGGGAGAGTTGCTGCCCTTTATGTAAAAATTTTCCGAAAACTATTAGTCATTTATTGAAAGAGTGTGTGGTGGCTAAAAATTTATGGTTTAAACTTAGAGTCCCCCATGATATGGTTAGTTCCTTTGCTGGTTTGGATTGGCTTGAATGGCTAAAAGTTAATTGCCAAAGTAAGATATTGCATTTCTCTTCTGTGCCGTGGTCTTATGTGTTTTCCTTTGCTGTTTGGAACTTGTGGAAACATAGAAATTCTGTGGTGTTCAATAATAGCATTGTTAATGAAAACTTACATAGTGTTAGTAAAAATCAGGCCTTGAAATATTACTACTGTGTGGGTAAGACTAGGTGCCAGAAGAATATGGTGATTTGTAATGTCAGGTGGGAAAAATCTCCCTTAGGATGGTTTAAATTAAATACTGATGGGGCTGCATTTGGGAATTCGGGAAGGGCAGGAGGTGGGGGAGTGATTAGAGATAGTGAGGGTAGATGGGTGAGAGGCTTTGCTCGGTCTATTGGCTTCACAACCAGCATTACAACAGAATTTTGGGCTCTAAGGGATGGTTTATTGCTGGCTGTCCGGATGGGAGTGCAGAAGCTTGTGATTGAATTAGATGCCAAGGTGGTAGTTGAGCTGATGCAGTCCTACTCTCCCTCTAATGCATTTTACTCTTCCTTGCTGGCTGACTGTAGGTTGCTTCTGGGCAGGCTTCAGCACTACAGGGTGCAGCACGCATTCAGGGAAGCGAATAGAGTTGCGGATGCTATGGCTAAGCTAGGAGGAGCGATGCAAGATCCTTTTGTAGTTTGGGATATTCCCCCATCTGATGTAATAGCAAACTTTGTGTATTTTGGTACTAATGGGGAAAGTGTATGTAGGCTTGTTGCCTCTAACTTAGCCATTTTGGCTTAGTTGTTTAATAATAGTTCCTTTTAACCAAAAAAAAAAGCTTTAGAACTCTCTCTCTCTCTCTCTCTCTCTCTCTTGTAGTGATGATATAATATATTACGACAGCGACCCTCAAAATCTCTCCACTGGCACTATTTGGAGACCTCATTAAAGGGGAGATGTGGAGCATTGATTGTTAACAAAAAAAGGCAAGACAAAACATTCATTATTAAGCTTTGAGAGTACAAGAATGTATCATCATTAAATAACCAAAACAACCCAAATGGTGTGTAATGATAGACAACGAACCACAACTTATTACTTCACTGATGTGTAATGATAGAAGTATTTGTAATTGTAACAATTAATTTTTATTTTTTGAGAAGATTTTTAACAGTTATTTTTCTTGTTAAAAAATAATTAACATGTACTAGTCTACCATGACTTAGTGACATTAAGTACAGCTTCACCCTTTCACACATCAAACTTTACATCAAGAAATTCACTTCCAAATGCCCATAGATGAAACCAAATAATATTTATTTGACCTCATTTTGTAAGGATAAATCCATTGAAACTTATTACTTAGGCCTGATTGCTTGCCTTTTTGGTTCTAATTGTCAAGCTTTTTGGGTGCAGATGCTTTATTTTGTGCTATGTTGACAGCAATCTTGTTGCCTAGTTTGGATCTTAATGAATAAGAATTACATTGTGCTGGATTAGGCAGTCCATGTCTAAGAATGTCCAATATCAAGACCTATTTTGATCACTTACTATCATCTTATTAATCACATTGCTTTCACGCCAAAGTTGGTAGGGCATAAATCTATTTTATAAACTTTTTTTTAATTACTTATGTGGTGGGCAGTTATTGGTAATTAAAAGGGAAGTCATACTACATGTACAAATTATTTTACAATATTTTTACAAATGATCATTTTGAAAATTTTTTACTGGTTCTTACTTGGATCTACTAGTAACACAATATTTTCACTTACCAATAACCACCTACCACATCAGCAATTTGTAAAAATATTGTAAAATAGTTTATGACTTTAATCAACATTTTTACAAACTATTAATCTGAAAAATTCTTATTGGTTTTCATATGGGTCCACTAGTAACACTATCTTTTACTTACCAATAATCACTATCACGTCAATAGTTTGTAAAACAATTTTGAAAATAGTTAATGACTTTATCATTTTCCTACACAACCATGCATAGTCCACGGAATAAGAAAGGAAGACATTGTAATAGTATCTTCTTAGACGTGAAGTGCAACACCATATTCATGTTGGGATTTCATTTCATTTTATTTGTTTTAGGAAAATTTCATTTTGATTTAGAGAATCTTAATAATCATTACAGTTTTTAAAGGACCACTCACATTTATAAGTTAAAAGTTGTTGCAATAGTAACTTAGTGTGCATTTGGGTTGAGATTAAAAATTAAAATTATTTTATTATTTAACTTATTTTTGCTACTATTCATGGGTCCCATTGCACTTTTTGGCACTGTTCATGAGCTCCACTGTACTATTTCAATTAACTTTTACCTTTATTTATAATACTTTCAGTAATAATTTTTTAGTTTTAGCAAAATAAGCGGTATCCAAACACATCCTTAAAATATTAAATTATTGAATTAAAAATAATTAGCTTCAATAACAATAATTAGGAAAATTTGTTGCAATAACTTAAAATGAAGAAATCATTGCAATAAATTGATACCAATTATTTTTTAATTTATTGCAATGAAAATTTAGAACGATAGCATATTGCAATGAATTATTTTACAATCTATTGCAATGATAAATATGAAATTGCAATGAAAATATCATTGCAATGATCTGATATTAATTAATTCACAATCTATTGATTTAACAAGTTTGATGAAATTATCTATTACAATGAAGATATTGTTGCAATGATTTGATTCAAATTATTTGCAAGAGAAAATTGATAGCTTATTACAATGAATTGTTTTACAATCCATTGCAATTACAAACATGAAATTGCAACGAATCTATCATTGCAATGATCTAATATTAATTATTTTACAATCTTTTGATTTAACAAGTTCGATGTAATTATCTATTACAATGAAGATATTGTTGCAATAATTTGATCCAAATTATTTGTGCCAATTATTTGCAAGAGAAAACACTCATTATTAAGCTTTGAAAGTAAAAAAAACTATCATCATTAAATAACCAATACAACCCAAATGGTGTGTAATGATAGAAGATGAACCATAACTTATTACTTCACTAACGTGTAATGATAAAAGTATTTGTAATTGTAACAATTAATTTTTATTTATTGAGATGATTTGTAACAGTTATTTTTCTCGTTAAAAAATAATTGGCATGTGCTAATCTTGTAACATCCCGACCCAACTTTATAATTAAATTATGTGTTCAAGTGGTTAATAATTATTTTAAGCCACTTTCTTTTTATAATTAATAGAAGAGTATTTAATAAACATATTATTTTATAATGTCTTTGAATAAGAATTGTAAAGATTATAAATAAGTGAATGACTAATTGTATTATAAAAATATACTAAGTATCAAAGTATGTACAAAACTATATTAAGTGGTTAAGTTATTAGATATATATATATATATATAGTGTTGGTGTTTAATTAAGTGTATAAATGTAAGGGTTTATATGCAAAGTTATTTTACTATTTGGGCCTATCTTGAATATAAGGTTATGGAGGGGTGTTAAGTATATTTTGGAAAAGTGATAAGGGTGACTCATCAGCCCTTTTTTCCCTTAGCATGCACGTGCCCCACCCAATTTATTTTCCTTGACTTCTTGGCTGCACCAAAAACTTTCTTGGTCCTTCTTTCTTTGCTTCTTTGTTTTCTTCCTTCTTTGTTCTTATTGGCTACACCTTATCTCTTCTTTGACTTTCTCAAATAAAGTAGAAGACTCAAGAAGCTCACTCCCTCTTTCATACCCACGGTCCAGCACCAAAAGAAAGAAAAACTCTCAACTCTCCTCTCCCTCTCACACCTACGGGTTCAGCAGTAAGAAGGAAGCTTCTTTCAACTTTCTTAAGCTCTCTACCTCTCATACTTTCGGGTCCAGCCACTAGAAAAGGGAAATCTTTTCAAGCAAGATGATTCTATGTCTATTTTCCCTTAAGAACCATAAACTTGGTAAGGGTTTTAGCTACTCTCATCCAGGGCCGGCCTTTCCAGTAGGCGAGTTGGGCAATTGCCTAAGGCCTCCAAGTGGAAGGGAGGCCCCAAAATTTTAGAAAAGAAGTAGTAGTAGGAATATATATATATATATATATATATATATATATATATATTTGGTTTCAGATGAATCTAAAAAATTCTGGAACATCCTTTTGACCAAAAAACAAAATTTTTGTTATACCTAGTTATTAAACATTGGTAGCACAAAAAAAAATTTCGGTCTAAATAAAATCAATTGTCCCAAAAATAACATCATTATCCTCTAGATAAACCAAAATTCAACAAAATAAACTACAAATTCGGTCTAAGAAATTAACCATAAAACAATCAATAATAAAAACAAATAAAAAAACCTCAAATCCCTAAAATTTTTATTGTCTCTTTCTCATTTTTTTTCTCTAAACTCTTGCTCTTCACCTCTCTCATTCTTTCTCTCCACTGTTGCTGGGCCTGGCTGCCTGGCTCAAGCTTCCTTTCCTTCGCTGTTGCTGAATGCCTTTTTTTTTTTTTTTTTTTTTTTTTTTTTTTTTTTTTTTTTTTTTTTGCCGTCAATGCTGTGTTGTGTTTTGATTCTGGCTGGGTATAGTGGGTAATGGGTTTTGACTTTTGAGCTTCAGGTATAACACTACTTTCCATTCTACTTTGGCTTTGTTAAGAGGGCTGGGCCTTGCTGCGTTTTTATTTTTTATTTTTGTTATAGGTGTAAATGTAATAGGATTTGTTTTAAGTTTTTTGTGGGTGGGTCTTGGCTAGGCTGGGCTTGTTTTTGTTATGGCTGTGACTTTTTTTTTTTTTTTTAATAAATTTTAATATTGTGTTTATATATATATTTTAGTGATTGGTAATATAATGAATAAATCTTTATTTATGCAGGTTGAGATTGCTAAAAAATTTATTATTATTTGGTGAAACTATAACAATACTTTTTATATAAATCAGGTTCTATTTCTCATTTGCTCTACACTTAAAAGTTATTTTTTATTTTAGTCTTTATAAATATATTGTTTATTTAGAAATGTCTACAAGAAAATATGTATCTGGATATGAAAAACTTAAAAAAAATATTGCTAAAAAAATATTTAAAAAATATTAATTTAATTAATACATAAGTATAAAAAATGCCCCATTTTAGTTCTCACCTTAGGCCCCAAAATGTCTAGAGCCTCTCATCTTAGAATCCATGATTTCTTCAAGGAATTTTAATAATGGTATTTGTGGTTTATAAAATTAGGAAACCAGGAACTTGTGAGTTTATATATATATATATATATATATATATATATGCTGTTTTAACAAGCTTTGAAGCTGTGTTGGTGATTTGTTGAAGGTAAGTTATGGTTTTTACTAATTAATGATTGTATATGATTAAGGAAGTAAGAAAAAGTTAGGATGAGTACTTTTGATGTACTGCTGGGATTTTTGTTGTATTTAATTTTTCTATAAATAGTTAAATGACTGTATATAAGTGTTTTCTAACATGTCTAGTGAGTGTATAAAAATCCCCATATGAAAATACCATCGTTTGATAATTGTTTGTGAATTTACAAGAATATGTTGCAAAACTGTCACTGTGACAGATTTTGTGTTTATGCATGATAAATTATGTATTAAATTGTATACAGTGAATTTAGATGCTAGGGATATTTCTTATGAAATCTAGGACACATATGGTTGTAATGGAAGTGATTTCACAGCATTTATATCAATATAAAAATAATGGTTTAATTTCTAAGTTGCATGAAATTCTGTCGGGACAGATTTGAGCATGTTGTCTTGTATGATTTTTAGTAAATTATAGTTTCATGATTTGACTTTGAAATTGATATGTATCAATTAGACATCCGTAGGAGGCGCTCTGTAAATTGGGATGAAAATTGGATCTGTTTAAATAGCCCATTTGTATTTTACAAATGAAGCATATGCTGTTAAAATGAGTACTAAACAATAAATGATAACTCTAACTTTGAGGATTTAATTCTAAAGTTAGGGTGAATGTTTTGAGCTATAATTTAATATGCTTATCTTTTGGTATATCTAGATTATAGATAAATTTTGTGTAACTTGGTTTGAGGTTTAGTATTCAAAGGAGGGGTTCTAAACCATGCGACAGTTCTATTCATGAAGCTGTTTTGTTCATGCTGTATGTTGCGTTGTGTAAGTTTATGTATGCACCATTGCTTCCAATCTCAAACATGTTTTGAATTGATTTTAAATCTGATTGACAAGATATGAATGTGAACATTAAAACAATGGTTTCTCTATGATTTGGTACATCATGTTGTTTGATGAATGTATATTGTGTTTGGGGAATCTCGTTGAGGTGGGATTAGGATTTCCTTGGTTCTAAGATATTGGTTTTGAGATGAATGTGTAAGTTTATGATAACGAATAATTGATAATAATAAGTTTTGATATTTGGTTTAGGTGTTACCAGCCCCAGGTTTGAGCTCCTTCACTTTAGGCTCTCGTTTTCTCTGCTTTTAGGTAAGGGATAAGTTATATGAGCATTTGGTAAGTCATGAGGTTATTTTAAAGTATATTATGCATTAAAAAGTTTTTTATTAGAGATATGACATATAATCATGTTTTAGACAAAGATATGTTCGTGAGTTCTCAAAACCTTATGTATATGATTTAAGCATATTAATGCTATTACTAATTTCACGAACATGATGTTTAAAGAAAACAATGGAAATACTTTTATTATGAAATGTTATGCAAACTATGAATTTCAGTATGATGTATAAGTATGAAATATTTTCGAGTTATGCCCTCTGATGATCTAAACTCTACCATTAGGGGTTTAATTACTGGCTTTCCATGGAAAATGTTATCTGATTGGCCATTAAAAGTGGGATTGGCTTTGCTGTACCCGCCCTCGTTGGTTACGGCCAACTTGTGGAGGAAGTTAACTGACCCCTATGGTTGAAGATATGTATTATGATGTGATCTCAGGAATACCTGGCATTGTGGGGAATGCTGGATGCCTAGCATAGTGATGTTAGAAGCCTTCCAAATAAGTATAGACTTATCAGATATGGACTAACTAATATGTTATGAACAACTATATTATTTTATTGATCATGAGAGAATGATGTTGTTTAAATGCATTATGAAAGGCTAAAAGCTCTCATGAAAAGAAGTTTCTGATGAAAAGAAAAGCTGTTCTTTAATGATTAGAGTTTCTGAAATTCTGTTGTGCTTTAAAGATAAAACTTCTGATGAAAGTACAAATTTATGTTTAAAAGTTATCAGATATATGTTATTTATGAAATGTTAAGTTTTATAACTATGAAAGTTATAATATTTTATGAGAAGAAGTTTATGAAGAAAAGTTTTATTATTCTTTAAGATGTTTCGAGTTTAAGACAAAGTTACCAATTATCTGATTTAAGTTAAAATTATTATGTTGTAATAAGAATATATATGCATAAATGTATGTATGTAAGTATATGATTTTAAATAATCAATACTGTATTTGGTAACTTTGTAAGAAATGAAAGAAGTTCAATCCGAAAGGTTTTGAAAATATCGTTCTAATAAGAAAAATGAGAACAATTATTTACCGATGAAAAGCGTATAAGTTATTATTATGAATAGTATAAAATACTATGCATGAAAAAATATTCTCCTATCTGAATATTCATAGAATGAAATGATTTGATTTGCATGCATCCTTATTAAATTCTCATATATCTTACCTTTACTGAGCTGTGTAGCTCACCCCTTTCACTCTTTCAGTCAACAGGTTTTAGTTTGGAGTAGACGGAGCCTTAATCGAGTTTTGGAAGGAGCTAGTTTTAATTTTAATGTATAGATCCCAAATTAGTATTTGATGTTTAGCTTTGTAGTATTGTGTATTTTAGGATCTAATGAAAGTTGTGTACCTTAAAGTATTAAGAGATGTATTATGTGAAATTCAAAATTTGAATAACTGGTGGATTGTGTTATCGGTTGAAGTACAATGTAAATGCTCTGAATATCAAGTAAAAAGTTAGCTCAAAAATAAAGAAATAAGAATGTAAAGAAAGAGGGAAGTTTTTGTAAAAGCTTTTGTAAAAAGTTTAGTTGGTTCTTGTTAATACCAGGTTTAGGCTTGATATTAACATGCCGGTCATGGTCACAAATTCGGGTATTGGGTTTGGGACGTGACAAATCTACCATGAATTATTGACATTAAGAATAGCTTCACCCTTTCACACATCAAAATTTACATTAAGAAATTCACTTCCAAAATGCCCGTAGATGAAACCAAATAATCTTTATTTGACCTCATTTTGTAAGGAGAAATCCGTTAAAACTTATTAATTAGGCTTGATTGCATGTCTTTTTGGTTCTAATTGTTAAGCTTTCTAGGTATAGATGCTTTAATTTGTGATATGCTGATAGCAATCTTGCTGCCTAGTTTGGATCTTAATGAACAAGAATTACATTGTGCTGGATTTGGCTGTCCAATATCAAGACCTATTTTGATCACTTACTATCATCAAGTAGTTATTAAGACCTATTCTCTCTTACTTTTCACTCTCTCTATTTTCTTTCTTTCGTCGGTACTGGTACATATCATGAGCTCCTCTCTTTCTCTCTTTTCTTTTTCTTTCTTCACCTCTTTTGCCTTTCTTCTCTGGTGCTTCTCCTTTATTTTCCTCTTTGTGAACAAATGGAGTCGCCAAATAGTTTAGGTCTAGGAACTATATTGGGTCTTTTGGGCTAATCACTTACACACATGGGTCCACATACCGAATGATGGGTCTAGAGTTTGGGTATAGCTTAGGAAGGTATTAGGCATCCAAGACCGCCCGGCTTGTGGGTTGGCCTCTGTTATGTGTTGTTAGGCCATATTTAATTAAAGCATTTATTAAGAGAACCCTAATCCTTATCCTAAATATACATCATGCATTTAAGGAAATAACACACACAACATGTTAGAAACATATTACAATATAAAAGGAAACAAATAAAACACAATCATACAAAATAAAATAAACATGGCAAGCTGATAATTAAATAAAACACACAAGGAAAGAAAATCAAATAATCTAAACATGGAAAAAAAAATACTCAAACAACATGGAAAATAATAAAACACCAATAATTAAATATCACACCACAAAAAAAGGAAACAAATAAAATACAAGTCAATCATATTATACTAAAAAAGAAGAAGATAACAATTAAATCATACACATAAAGAAAGATTATAAAATAAACTAAACATGGCCAAAGATTCAAACAAACATGGAAAGCAATTAAACCTAAATAATTAACCTAAAATAAAGTCAAACGGAACTAAATAACATATGGAAAAATGATCAAAGATAATAAAAACAAGATTTTTCCTAATTTGGATTTGGGGTGCGTGCACATACTTAAGTATGCACGCTTACATGAAATATGTGTACGCTGCCTTTAATACAAATTCGGAAAACTACATTTTTAGAGATTTAATCAAACAAACATATAACATGTGAGATCAAACAAGCATGTTAGAAACCCTAAAAAATTAAAATAACATAAAACAAACATCAATATAAACATATTGAGAATCAATATAAACATAAAGAAGATAAAACAAACATCAATATAAAACAAATATCAATATAAACATAAAGAAGATAAAACAAACACCAATGTGTTTAGGATAGTAGAATAGTGGCCTCTCTTCATCCCAATTTCCAGTGTTCAATTATGGGCAAACATGCAACATCATATATTGAGAATCAAATCAACTTGAAATTTTGAGAACTTATCATAAAACTCAAACCATTGCAAACCACTTTATTGATGAATTAAAAGAGTACAATAATTGAAAGACTCGCTGAATTGAAACAACAAAGACATACTGAATTGAAATAACAAGGACACTTCCAAATTGAAAAACAAACTGAAATGAAAGACTCTTGTGCATGCAAAAACAAAGACTAAACTTCTTGATCAATCAACTCTAGGTAGGAAGAGGCACAGCATTGTAGTTGGGAAGATGATTAGTCTTGATGTTTGGGAGGTTGATGGGTGGCTTAGGGATCTTGTCAGATTGAATGAGGTCTTCAATGTCATGGTGAAGACGAGTGCACTTATCAGTAGAATGACCATGGTTCTGATGGTACTTACAATACTCACTTACATTATAGTTTGGAGCAGACGTGTTTGAAGCATACCTTACGAGATCAAATGGTTTGATAAATCCTTTGGTTAACAAAGTTTCAAGTGCTTGGGATAAAGTCATTCCCAATGGAGTAAGCTCTCTTAGAACATTAACAGTATTAACTTCACTTGTCTTACCACCATTGTTACCACTATTACTTGAATTTCCTACCCCAAACTTCTTTTAAGGTTTTGCATCACTCTTCTCAATAAGTCCACTATTAATAGCATCCTCAACTTGTATACCAACATCATACAAATCCACAAAAGTCTTCTAAAGAATTGGTGCAAGTTGGCGCCCATAAGTAGGCAATACATTCTTCATGACCATCCTCACTTGGTTTTTCTCACTAGGACGATTAGGCGTTTTGGAAGTTTTTCTTCTCCACCTCATTAGAAAATCAGAAATTGACTCATTGCTCAATTTCTTTGTAGTCCCCAAGTCTCTAAGGTTCACATCCCATTGAACATTGTATGAATATTGTTGTGCAAAAGCTTCAGCCATTTTGTTCCAATTATTCATCTTAGCATTTTCCAATGAGAGATACCATTGTAGGCCTACACTACTAAGAGTTCAAGGTAAACACAAAATGATTTGCTCCTTGGTAAGACCTAGAGGCTTCATGGCAAGAACATATTGCTTCAAATGATTCTTGAGATTTCCAGTTCCATTAAAAGAATCCATCCTTGGCATCTGGAACTTTGGGGGGAGTTGGACATTGGGAAATGGGCACAATCCCTCAATATCAAGCATGTAGTCCTCCATACCTTGGGATCTCTTAAGCATACCTTCATCTTCTCAATTTCTTAACTCACTATCAGTTTTTAGACCCCTTAAAACACAATTGGATTAACCTAATTAATTAGCCAAGTTGTTACTTAGTCCAAATTAACAGATCTAGGTTAACACAAATATATCAATCATATCATGCATAGCAGCGGAAAATAAATAAAACAATGATATGATCACCCAGGAAAACCAAACCGGTAAAAAACCTGGGGAGGATTTAACCTAGCTATCCTCAAGGTAAAAAGCAAATCCACTAGAAAGAATCGAAGTTCATACAATAAGACTTACAAGCCTCCCCCCCCCCCGCTCGACTTCTTATTGCTACCAACTAGTAGAACTTACTGACACGACCACGTGCAAGCTTCGAATCCACGGACTTCTTTCTTTGGCCTTTGCAAAACACAAACACCCCCGTTTGTGACTTTGAGATCCCACTTAAAGGTTTAGCAACACAAACTCTCCTGTTTGTGACTCCAAGACCACCCTTGAAGGTTTAGATCATCAACACCTTTGATGACAAGAGAAGACAGCAACTTCTATAATACCGGATCTTGAGATTTTTCAAGGAATAGCACCGATAGAAGACATAAGAGAGCTTTTTAGGAACAAAACCCTAAATACAAAAGAGGCACATTATTTTCTCTTTAAAAAGCCACATAAAAACGTGCTTAGGGTTTCCTTTATATACTGGGAAAAGTAGATTAGAAACCCTAATCCTAAATGGGCTTGAACTGCTGTTTGGGCTTAATTAAAATTCTGCAGATACGACTTTCGATCGATTGAGCCTGTCTTTCGATCGATCGAACCAGACAGATTATGAAATCTTCTTCCTGCAGCTTGTATGTTCTTGAATCTTGACTTGAATCATCTTGAGTATTGTTTAATAATACCTATAGACTCTAAGATCTATATCTAGACAAGTTTGTGTTCACGATTTGCCAATTGTTCTAAACATTTAGAACCTAACAAACTCCCCCTTTGGCAATTTGTGACAAAACTTTCATACAAAATGAAATGCTCAAATACAAGAACAACCCAATACAATAAAATGCCCAATTACATCATAAATCCCAATCTAAGACTCCTAACCTAGAAGTTGCAAAAAGAGGTAGAAGGTCTTGATCAGAATGTACCTGTCTTTCCTGAAACACTCAACAAACACATCACCGCATGTGTGGAAAGAAAGACATATAAACAATAATATGAAACAGAATATAAAAAACAAAAGTAAATTCTAACTCTCCCCCTAAGTTAGATACATCAAAAAGTTTTTATATTCTCCCCCTTTGAAAAACAATTTTATCTCCCCCTAAACAAAACAAACAGGTCATCTATGTCTCCCCCTTTTTGTCACGTATTGACGAAGACTACCTAATCAGAAGGTAGACAGAAAACATACGCAACAGAGTAAGAGAAAATAGAGACAACTGCCCCTATGAAGAGCAATAACTCCCCCTAAGAACCACAAAGGTTAAAAAAAATTCCCCCCCTATAAAAATAGGAAAAACAAAACAAGTTTTGGGAAAAACAGTTTTGGGGAAAAATAAAGGGGGTGGGGATAAATAAAAAAACACAAACCAAGTTTAAAAAAAAAAACTAAGTTGAGGATACACATGAAGAAAAAATATTCTCTCTTTCAATAAAATGCAAACATGGCACTATGTGACCCATAAACAGTTGCATGAGTAGAGAAAATATTTGCACATTGACTATCCATCATATCTCTTAAGAAAATAATTTTCTACAATTCTCACATAAAAATAGCATATACTAGAAAGTACATAACTCAAAAATTAAACAATCAATTTTTAAATCAAGTTAAGTACCCAATTTAGCAAAGTGTATGCATGTTATGTGTGAAAACAATGAGAGATATGACTGCAAAACTACAAGATGGATACAAAAACAATGCAATGCATGTGAATCCTAAATATAAATGATGCATGGAAAAATCAAATTTTTGAAAAAACAGAGCAATTTAATGCAGAAACTCGTCAAAGCACAATAATTCATGAAAAAAATGCATGAGTATGAGACGAAAAGTTTTTCAAAAATACTTGACTTCAACCCAGATCTTCCAAAAACAAGTTTTTCTACCAATTTTCCTAAAAAACTCAAACATTAAGCACATTTTGCATCAAAATCAAGGAACTTTAATCTTGGATGGCCACAACAAGATCACACACAATATAATGTACCAAGTTTAACAAAGAGTAACTTGTGTAGTGTGTGCAACTAGTAAAAGCTTGAGATACATGTGAGGTGATATGTGAATAGCAATCAATTACAAAGTCTACAAAATTCATCACATAGAATTTGAAAGAGACTAACACCTAAAGAGTTACATCATATAACTCCCACATCTCCTAGATCATAAGCTTGCAATCATGTAAGTTTCTTAAATTTTGCCTCATAATATACATACCAATTTTAATTATGTGATTTGGCATCAAGCCTAATAGTACACACCAATTTTAAGCATTAAGCAATTAAACTGAGGCTACACCTTATGTTCTTTTTGTGCATGTGCTACACTTTCTCGAGCACAAAATCTTATGATATGCACTAAGGTGTTCATGATTGGCTAGTGAACAGTGATGAGATGGTTATTTATGCCTTTCTCAAAAGGTTCAAGTCCGACAGTCAAAGACATGTGACTTCAAGATCAAAACAAAGTGATCAAAACCATAAACATCTCCCACACAACATGTACTACAAAACTTCAACTAGTAAAGTGCAATAAGTAAGCTCATCAAAGCTAAACAAGATACATAAACTTGTTATGTAAAAATAATATGGCCAATCCTTGATTATAAATCCAAGATGTGAAATACTAAACACAAAAATCTTTTTGATTTTAAAAAATTTATGACCAAAAACAAAAAGCACACATTATGTTAAATGAACAATGCAAATGCAATGCATGACAATGCTTAATTAAGCTGTAGAGGGTACACAAACAAGAAATATCAATTTCTTAATTAACCCATGAGTACATGTACAAACTAGTATATACTCACACAAAATCAGAAATAGCTTAGCATTTATTTAACACATACTATTCAAGTTTCTCCACAATGTTAAGCATGTTCTAAATCAAGAGAGAGATATCATAACTCATGTAATCCTCAAGAAAAATAAAACTAGACACAAAATAAAATATTTTTGTCTTTTTTCAAATTTTTCAATGTTTTTGGATTTTTTTTTTAAAAAAAAACAACCTAAAAAAAAAAAAACAACCAAAAACAGAATCAAGACATGTCCACAAACAATTGAAAGAATTAAATCAGGGACAAGTCAGCAACACTCACCTTAGAGAATCTTTTCTCACCCATCTAGCACGAGTCTTCGGCTTTGTAGGTGAAAATCCATGTGAAGTAGAGTGTATTTGAGAGATTACACCAATCTTCTGAGAAAGACTGAAATCCTGCAAATTCCTTTCACAAGCCAACAAGCTTAAATTTTTCAAAAGAATATGAAAAAATTTATATGGACTTATGGCAGGAGACATATCATCACAAATCCTAGATTGAAACACAGAATGCTTAAATTTTAGTTTATGACAATTAGGACGAATGTGACCATGGACACCACAAAAATGGCAGACAGAAACAAATTTAGGAACATCAGTATTCCTAACAGCAAATCTAGTCTCAGATTTTGGTTTTTGCCTCAACAAAGAACAATTTGGTCTAATATGACCAACAACACCACAAAGGTGACAAGTAGGCACAAAAAAAGATTTATTATGCTCTCTAACAGTAGGTTTAGACATAGCTTTAGAAACATCAGCGTTAATATCAGAATTTTTACCTTTGTCTAACCTAGCAAAATAAGCCTTTTCTTTATTATTCCTCTTAAAAGGAGGGATATAAACTTTCTCAGTTTTAGGCTTAAGAGAAGTAGAAACACTTCTGTTATCAACAGCAGACTTGGCACTAGTCAAATTTTCAATTTTAGCTTTAGATTCAATTAACTCTTGTTCCAAGCTTTTCGTCTTCTCATCTTGAGAGGAAATTTGATTTCTCAAAAATTAATTCTTTTTATTAGATTCATCTAATCTAACAATCAATTCCTCTTTTTCAAGATTAGTCAATTTTAACTCTTCCTTGAATTTCTTAGCAATTTTCATAGATTTCAATAATTCCTTACGAAGAGTTTCACAAGCATCAATAAAATCAATAGAAGCATAAGCAGAAACATGATCAGAAAGAAACTTCAAATTATTCATGACAACAGGGGTCAAGGATCAGCTCTTAGATCAAAAGATCTAAAACAAAAGAGCAACCCGCTCTGATATCATTTGTCAGTTTTTAGACCCCTTAAAACACAATTGGATTAACCTAATTAATTAACCAAGTTGTTACTTAGTCCAAATTAACAGATTTAGGTTAACACAAATATATCAATCATATCATGCATAGCAACGGAAAATAAATAAGACAATGATATGATCACCCAGGAAAACCAAACCGGTAAAAAACTTGGGGAGGATTTAACCTAGCTATCCTCAAGGTAAAAAGCAAATCCACTAGAAAGAATCGAAGTTCATACAATAAGACTTACAAGCCCCTCCGCTCGACTTCTTATTGCTACCAACCAGTAGAACTTACTGACACGACTACGTGCAAGCTCTGAATCCACAGACTCCTTCTTTCTTTGGCCTTTGCAAAACACAAACACCCCCGTTTGTGACTTTGAGATCCCACTCAAAGGTTTAGCAACACAAACTCTCCTATTTGTGACTCCAAGACCACCCTTGAAGGTTTAGATCATTAACACATTTGATGACAAGAGAAGACAACAACTTCTACAATACCGGATCTTGATATTCTTCAAGGAATAGCACCGGTAGAAGACATAAGAGAGCTTTTTAGGAACAAAACCCTAAATACAAAAGATGCACACTCTTTTCTCTCTGAAAAGCCACATAAAAACGTGCTTAGGGTTTCCTTTATATACTGGGAGAAGTAGATTAGAAACCCTAATCCTAAATGGGCTTGAACTGTTGTTTGGGCTTAATTAAAATTCTGCAGATACGACTTTCGATCGATCGAGCCTGTCTTTCGATTGATCGAACCAGACAGATTATGAAATCTTCTTTCTGCAGCTTGTATGTTCTTGAATCTTGACTTGAATCATCTTGAGCATTGTCTAATAATACCTATAGACTCTAAGATCTATATCTAGACAAGTTTGTGTTCATGATTTGCCAATTGTTCTAAACATTTAGAACCTAACACTCACCTCTTTGGTTTCCTTTGAATTTTCTTTCTTCTTAGGTTCCTTGTTGATCTTAGCCCCTTTTTCCTCAAAGCAATCATCATCAAAGATAGAGTCTTTATCTTGAGGTTCTTCCACTACCTTCTTCTTCTTTCCTTGAGCACCCTCAAGATAGTGAAACCTCTTAACGATAGTAGCAGTCATCCTTGTCATCATTTCTTCCATTTTCTTCAAAATATATTGGTCACTTGATGCCATTTGGTCAACAGAAGTAAGATAAGTTCTTATGAGGCGATTATCAAAAGTTCGAGACTAAGATGGTTGTGCAAGATTCTTTTTAGGAGTAATTTCATTTCTTCCATCTTCTTCAAAATATCTTGGTCACTTGATGCCATTTGGTCAACAGAAGTAAGATAAGTTCTTATGAGGCGATTATCAAAAGTTCGAGACTAAGATGGTTGTGCAAGATTCTTTTTAGGAGTAATGATGGGTCACTTACAAGAGATTTATCCTTATGAGAAACATTTCATGAAGATCACCAACAATAAATTTTACATTCAATTCCCATTTAACCATGCCCCTAGAATGAGACCACAAAGTTTAGACAAGGCCCAAAAGAGAGAAACTTGAAGACACAACAATGAAGACACTAAAAGATGACAAACCTTGACAAGACATGGGCCTAATGCCTCTGGACAGACAAGAGTGGACCTAGGGCCCAAGACAAAGAACAGGATAAGGTGACATGGGCCTAAGGCTCCAAAACAAAAACGAGGATGGGTCTAAGGCCCCAAGACACAACAAAGATGGGTTTAATGCCCCTAAACAAAACAAGGACGGGCCTAAGGCCCAAGACAAGGCAAAGACAAAACACGAATTGACCTCAGGCCTAAGATGACACAATAATGGGCCTAATGCCCCAAGACAAAACAAGGATGGGCCTAGGGCCCAACATAAACAAAGATAGGCCTAAGGCCCAAGATGACACAAGAATGAGCTTATTGCCCCTAGACAAGACAAAGGTGGGCCTAAGGCCCAAGATGACACAAGGATGGGCTTAATATAGATTCAAAAAACTACATTTTTAGAGATTTAATCAAATAAACATCTAACATGTGAGATCAAACAAGCGTGTTAGAAACCCTAAAAAGCTAAACTAACATAAAGAAGATAAAACAAAGATCAATATAAACAAATAAACATGAAACAAAACAAACAACTAAACGAAACTACATAAAATAACTAGACATGTTAAAGTTTACATAAAACCAAAAATAACAAACCAAGAATAACAAGAAAATATTATAAACAACCTAAAATCATATTAAAACATATCAAGCATGAGTAAACTCAACAAGCAAATAAAATATAATGACTAAAGAGAATACATCAAGAACTCATGTGAATCATATATAGCAAGGTGAGAAATCATGGAAAAGAAACTCACCTTGCTTTAGAATCACAGATTTGAGATGGTTTTAACCAGCCCCTCATCGCCTACAACACAAATATTAGTTTGAGGGAACAAGAATAATTAATGAACAGCACAAAAGTTAGTAATCACAACTTAAGAACAAAAAGTTTTGAAAAGGGTTTTAGAAAACAACTTTGAAAACAAATTTTTTGCCTTAGAACTCAGTAAAGAGAGGTTTTTTGATGATTAAAAAATGTGTTAAGGGGCTGCCCTTCGGTTTTGAAAAAAAAAAGAAGAAAAAAGAAAAAAAAAGGTTTTTGATAAGATGGAGGCTAAAAAATCACTCTCTCTAGCTAGGGTTTTGATTGGAGGTATAAGATGAGTATTATAAGTTAAAATTACGGTTTTTGGGATTTTTTAATAATCTATGGACGTTCTCAAGGGTTTATGGGCTAGCCCATATCAAAGCATGATATTTTGGGTCCTTAAAATGAAGTTTTAAGACTCAAAAAATCGGATTGCCTAGTTGGCCAAACTTTAAATAGTCATAACTTACTCAATATGAGTCCAAATTAAGCAAAATATATGTTCAAATTGAAACCCAGGATGTCTACTTTCCAATGAAAGAAACCTCACATAAAAATTCTTTGTGGATCAAAAGTTATATTCAAAATAGTGAGGAAAGGTCATTTTTCAGTATCCAAAGCGAATTGAGCACTTTTAAGTTGTGATTATTTCCAAACTATTGTAAACTCTGTAATTACCCTTGGTTGATATATGTCAAGCTCATCATTGAAGCCAGGGACCAAAATTTATTAACGGGCACAAAATGCCATGTCTACACTCTTTTCTTTTTTCTTTCTTCACATTTCCTCTCTTCTCTCTTTCTCTTTTTTCATTTTTCTTTCTTCATCGGCCTCTCTCTCTCTCTCTTTGTGGGTTTGGTGGTAGTGGTTTATTTTGGGTGTGGTTTTATGGATTTTGGCTATGGTAGTGGTGGTGATTGATTTTGGTTTTGGCTAAGTTTTGTGAGTTTGGCTGTGGGTTTGGTGGTGGTGATTGATTTTTCCATCTTGGGTGTGGGTTTCTTGGATTTTGCGGTGGTGGTTAATTTTGGCTTTGGCTATGGGTCGGATTTTGGGTTTTGGTTGTGTTTGATTAGATCGAATTTTGGGTTTTGGTTGTGGGTTGTGCTTGATGAGATTTTGACTATGCATATTCATATGGGTTTGTGTTTGATATGGATATGGGTTTGGTGGTTGTGATGGTGGTGCAGTGGTGGCTGTGGGTTGAAGAGAGGGAGAAGAAGAAGATAGAGAGACAGAGAAGAAGAGAGGCTGTGGGTTTGGTGGCTTAAAGAGAGACGGAAAAAGAGAGAGAACATAATAAATAAATGAGTCGTGTTTAACTGTGTTGTGAAAAATAAGAGCATTGATGTAAGGTGAGTTGTAAAATGGTGAGTTAAATAAGATAAAGTAGCTTTTTTCTTGGTGCTAAAATCTAACTTTCTAACACCACTAATGCTTGCATTGTGCATGATGTATGTATATATGTATATATATCTGCTCGCCCCTTCCGGTATGATTGTCACAATCCATGTCACCTAAGGCAAGCGATGCCTAATTTCCGCCGTGAAAGTAAGGTGACATCTCATTGGATTTTTGCTATGAAAATCTAGTACTTTACTTGAAAGCCTTAGAAAAGTATAGATTGGGGCCACACCCATTTAAAAGCCAAACCTCAAAAGCCCCCATGCATGCAAAGCCCTGAAAGCCAATGTCAAAATCATGTTTTTACTATCAATCTCCGAAAATTAAGGTTTTATCAAAACAAAGGACTGTCTTTGGACAGGTGTTGTGGGGTGCCTAACACCTTCTCCACACGTAACCAAACTTCCGGAGACCTAAGAATCAAGATTTTTTTTTTGCCATCCATATTAGATTAGGAAAAATGACAAGTGACCAATCACACCTTAAAAAAACCCAATGATTGGTGGCAGTTTCACTTACTTTTGGTGATTCTCTTAAAATTTGGCCAAAATTCCTACCACACCTTCAAAGGTAGACAAATACCCTCCTCCACCAAGAGAGAGAGCACCTAGAACTCTGCGCAAACCACGCCACACATCACACATGCGCATACTTGCAGCGTCATATTTCGAGAGGGGCCTTGTGCGTGCAAGAGTTGTTGCCATGGCGGGTGGTCCAACAAAGGCTCGCGACAATGGTGGCGGTTTTTTCGTCCTGTTTCGATTGAGGCCAGGCGTTGACAAAGTAGAGGAAAAATGTAAAGGTAATAATTTTTTTCATATCTCTTTGTGTGTATATATATTTGTAAATGTTATTTTTTTAAAAACATATTTTGCCGTAGGGGGCCCTAGGCGGCCTAATGCTTTGGGCCCTGCAGCAATCATCTGTGACCCTTTACAGGAAGAACTCATTAAAATTAATTAACACGGGAAATCAAAAGTAGGCATTACTGCTTAAAAAAAAAGAAAAGTAGGCATTACACATTGGAGAGGGAATGATTGATAGAAGCACTAAAATGACCAACCACATTTATTAAACAACCCATATATACATCCTGATTAATCTTCTTGCAAGTAGGCAACTAGCTAGAACATGATCACCATTATCATCACCATGCATGCATGCATGCAAATTCCAATAATTACATGATGGTGCATCCAGAGGAAGTTTCTTCACATCGACTCACATAAGTATAACAACTCCTATACCCGCCACCATAACTATCATAAATGGGCTTTCCATAGTAGTAGCCATCATAACATGGGGGTGGCCTACCATGACCATAATGGCATGGCCCCCCATCACGACCCTCATAGCACTCCGTACAACACGTCCCAAACCCAACCGGGTAAGCCGGCACAGGTACAGGAACCGGCAGTGGAACCGGTTCAGCACGAGGCTTTGGTGTTAATGGTGGCCATGGCCTAGTACCATGACCATACAGGCATGGCCCCCCACCACGACCCTCATAACATTCCGTACAACAAGTCCCAAATCCACCCGGCCGTACAGGCACACCAACCGGTCCAAGAGGAAGCTTTGGAACCAGTTCAGGGTCTTTCTTTTGCGGTGGCTTGTTCACAATCTCAGGTGGCTTCTGCTTCTCAGGTGGCTTCTGCTTCTCAGGCGGCTTCTCCAGCTCGTCAACGAATCTCACGCGTTTCTTTTGCGGTGGCTTCTTCCCTTTCCCAGGTGGGTTGGTGTTCTTCTCAATCTCTATGATCTCAATGCTCTTAATGGTATCACCACCTTTGCAAATTATCTTTTGCTTTACCTTTTCAGGACTGCAACATACCACTTTTATTACCACATAGTTTTCCTTCTCGATGTATGCCTGGTCTTGTATTTCTCTTGTTCACAACACATATATATATATATGTACAATAACTCAGTTTTCTTTTTTAGCCACATAACAACATATATATATATATATATATTTATATGTATGTATGTATGTATGTATAGATAACTATCGTTTACTTAAGAAAGAGGGACTCACGGGGGAATTTACAGAGCACTTTCTTTATCTTCTTGCGGCAGCGATGGCATTGAAGGTCGACCTCGATCCGCATAAATGTTGTTTTCTATAATAGTAGAGAAATTGTAAGCATGTTATCCATATTTAAGCCAAAACATAATAGAAAAGTCAAAGAACAATTATAAGCAAAAAGAGAAACTTGGAGATTTTGTCGACAGAAGAATCAGAACAAACAGTATCAGGTTCTGACATGAAAAAATAATGATTGTGCGTGAATGAATTGCGAACACGGGAAAATTTTAAATGAAATATAACGTGTACAAAGTCACATAGGTGATTGAATCCATGACTTCTTGTTTTGATATCGTAATATATTGATAATTTTTAAAAAAATTTAAAATATTAAAAAATAGTAAATTTATTCACTTAATCTAACAATTTTACAAACCTTTTCCTCCACCATGGCTCTATAGCTGTGAATTGAGATCTCAAACTCAACCAAAATTACTGAAGGGGTTAGCAATGCTTGATTGAGAAATCAAGTTCAAGGCTTCAAGTATGAAGAGACCACGAGAGTCAGTGAACAGAGAGTACATATTTATCATGCCAAGCCACACATTAAGAAGTCTTTTTTTATATTTTTTTTGACTTAACACCTTAAGTTAAGATTTAAGAAGACTTAAACGTCATATGTCGTACGTCTTGATCCAATGGGAAACGTCATATGTCATACGTCTAGCCCAATGGGATGTAGACACATGGGGTTTTTTAATTGAATATTATGGTCTATCATAAAGTCTAGAGGACAATAGACCCATTATTGTTATTTTTTATGAAGCCATTATAGTTATTTTATTTGCAAAGTGTGGTTTTACCTTTATTTGTGATTGCCGACTCTACAAAAATCATTTGCATGTGCTGCCCTGATTGGCTTACCTCACTTTCCTCCAACTTTCCCATATTCCTAAGAGCATCACCACTAGTGCCAGTGGAGTAAAAATGTGTATAATACAAAAAGTGTCAAAATTTACATAATTTTTCTTTAAAACTACCCTCATAAGTGGATGTAAAAATATGTATATTTACAGCTTTGTTATAATAACCATGTAAATATACACTATTATTGTAGTGGTGTATAACAATATTTTATTTTTTTTTCTCTCTCACCATTCATATTCTCTCTTTTTCCCAACGGACACAGCAACCTAGCAAAAGAAACACAACATTCCAATGGACACAACAATCCAACAAAAGAATAAAAGAAGAGGAGGAGAAACACTCAACTACCAACCCAAAACCACCCAACCACCACCACTGCAACCTATTTCAATAGTTGATAATCCACCACAAAAATTGACCCAAAATCAATAGAAAATCCAACTCAAAATCAAGCTAAACCCACCTGAAAACCTAACTCATAATCAACCTAAACTCTTCAGAAAACTCATCCCAAACCCAAACCAAAATCAATAAAAACCAAATCTAACAGAACCTATATGAAAAATCCAGCAGAAAATCCACATAAAAAACCCAACAGAAATTAGTCGGATCTGCCGCCATTACTGTCGCCGGATCTACCTTGCTGCTTCCCCTATTTGCTTGCTTCTACCGTTGGCGAATCTGCCTTGCTGTTGCCTAGATTTGCTTGCTTCCACCGTCAGATCTTCTACCATGTGTGAGTTTTGGGTTTGATATATGATAGAGGAAGAGAATCCAGAGAGCACCAGACGTGTTGGTTTGAGACATGAGAGATGAAGAGAGTTGAGGGAGTCCTAGAGGCAAAGAAGAATTGAGAGAGAAAGGGAGAGATGCGGTTGAGATAAGGTTAAGATGAAAAAGATATGTATTAATCAAAAGGATAGATATTAATAAAATAATAATATTATTATTATTTAAATAAAATAGATGAACTGATGTCGATGCTTTAGAAAAGTGGTAGTGTAAAATAGAAAAAGTAGGTTCTTAGTGTAAAATAAACGAAAAATTTGGTCAGACTAATGCAATTACTCTAAGGAAACATTATTAGTTTGGTCATTGTTCATAGTTAATTTGGTCAAGTACAATTTAGCATAAAAAAAAGCATCAACTATTCTAATACACCAAAGTTTTACTTGATGAATTATTTAAAATACACACTACATCACAAATTTTCTTTTTAGATTACAACATATTAAAATAATCTAAAAAACACCTCAAGTATATTAAAAAATTAACAAAACAAAAACCAAAAACAAAATAAAACACAGCACCACCATCCATTACCCCCACAACCCTCCACCACCACTAGGGACACCAAGACCACCACATAACACCTAGAACCAAACCCACCACATCAACACCACAAAACCCATCCTAAAATCAAAAACCAACACCCAAAATTATATCTAACCAAGCCATAGCACCACCGTTGCCACAACTAACAAGCATTGCCCAAAATCACCAACATTGCAACTCCTACCCCCTACCAACGCAAGACTCAAATAAAAAAACCTATTCAATCTTAATAGCCAAAATCAAATCAGAAAAGCCAACCCTCCCTCCTTCACGGCCATCACTATCCACGCCAAGCTAAGCTCCAACTCAACCAACTCAGAAAGCCACTGCTTGAGAGAGAAAGAAGAGAGGGGTGTGAGTGAGACGGCAAGCGGACGGGCGAGACAATGATGAGCAAGATGGTGAGAGGTTGAAGGTTGGTTTGAGAGAAAGAGAGAGAGAATAAGCTTTTTATTTTTACAATTTGAGTTTGTATCGTTCTACTAGTAGAATGGCACAAATGCACAGCCACAAATGCTAAATACTTTTAGAATGCTAAATATATATTATGCTAAATTTTAAGAATACAATGCTCGGGCCACTAATGGTCAAACCCGGGCATGGTATTCTTAAATTTTTTTTTCTAAGGCCTAGGCCCAGTCTAGCCACTTTGCATAAAATCTTTATGTACATTAACTTCCTTGTACTGTTGTACATAATATATATTTCTATTTTAACCGCAGAGACATTTCGTAGTTATCTAACAGCATTCTTATCAAGGGTGCTAAAAATGCTAAATCCTATTGTAGGCTCCAAAGACAGGCTTGCTGCCAATTGTAGGCTCCAAAGACGGGCTTGCAGGGCCAAACCGCTATTTTGGGCTCACAATCTATTTGTGTGGTGGGTCTGGGTATCCTACCTTGGGTTGTTCTAGGCTTAGGGACCCAATGGGAGCACTTCCCTCTCTTTCTCTACGTTTTCTTCTTCTCAAACTCTTTCTTTCTCTCTCCTTTCTTTTCCCAAAATTCCATCCATTTCCCATTCCTTCGTTCCTCCTATTTATAGCCCTTGTTAATGGGGTGATCATCATTATCTTCTCCTTTAGTGCAAAGAAAGGTCCAATGTCGATAAACTTAAGTGGATTTTTAGGTACAAGTGGCTTTGGGAACGGTTCCCTCTGCAACAAATGTGTTCGGCAGAGGAGTTTCCTAAGGTTCTGCCAAGCACTTAAATGGCGATGTGACCGGGCACGTGTATAGAGCTCAGAAATCATTTCCTGGGCAGCATGTGAGCGGGGCGTCCACTGTCCGCTTTCCAAGTATCCGGACAACACCCAATTTAGACTAGTAGTTATTGTGGGCTTGGGCCGGGGCTTTTGTTGGTGAGAAGGTTGGACCCCCGGCCCATATCATTAATTCATGGCCCAAGGCCCAAATGAACCTAGACGCTAGGTGCTGTATAATAGCCCCCCTTGTTTCGTTCTCAGCTCCCGGGGACGAATCAAGGAGTCAGAGAGGCATTGATTTGCCTGAGAAATCCAACGGACGCATTTTGGGCAGTTACAGCGGTCCATAAATGCGCTCCTCAAAAGGCGCGTTGCTTCAGACCCTCTGGTTCTGCCATCATTATTACCTGGCGGTTTGCAAACCGAGGCGCGCGTGTTGATTGCTCTGGGTATTTCTAAGGTCACTCCCTTTTACTTCATCATTGCTAATTAATGTTAATTATTGCTCACTAACCGATGCTTTTCCTTAACTCTTATAAATAGTTCACCTTAATCCATTTTCTCACTTTTCATTCTCTGTTCTTCCGAAATTTCTCTCTGCCAAGCATTCACCTGTGTTCCAGTCCACTAACCCAGAATCCTCCTCTCCCTTAGAGCTAGAAGTAAGTATTCTTCCCCTTTCCTTTGCTTTTATTTCCCTCCCCAGAGCTCTTTCTAATTTCTAGGCTTAGGATGGGTTTTGCTTATCCTTTAAATGTCGGAGCCCCCTTAGCTGCTTTTAGGCAAAGCTTTAGCGTCCCTGATGATGTGGAGATGGCGTACTGCCATGAAAGTGAGATCGCCCTCCACATAGGGGCAAGCATGGCCTTTTTCCCATTGATGTCAGTCCTAGAGGGCGGGGTTAGGTTTCCCATAGACCTGCTTTTACTTAACACCCTTAGATATTACAGATTGAGTCCCGACCAACTTCCCCCAAACTTTTACCGGGTAGTGAGTTGTATGGGTAGGCTAAACCAAACGTTTGGTTTGCAACTAGACCACCACGACGTAAACCACATGTACAGCCTTTATGGAAAGAAGAAATCAAATTACTACTTAAAGACTAGAGATACAAGGGTACGGTTGATTTCATGTTTGCCAGACTCTAATAGGAATTCCGCCGGGGAATACATCCGAGTGCGCGGCAATTGGTTTGCCGGTGACATCCCTCCCCCTTTGTCACGGTGCAAAGTTGGATCGTTCTAACCTTTAATTTTTCATATCCCTTCCATTCGTAACTACATTATTTACTCTAACTCACTCTGACTCGTTCTCTTTTGTTGCAGACGGTTTAGTGTTCACCCAGGATATAAGAACTGTTCATGTTCGGGACCTGAATTTTGTACTAAGGTCCGAAATCTTTGTGCACCGGGATGAATAACTCCGTGCGTCTCACCTTATTCTCGGCGTTGATCCGGTGTACTCCACTTGGCAATCTTTCAGCCAAGCCCTCATCGTTGATAGTCCGCTCCTTTCTTACATAGACGTTCGGCACGTGAACTTCCTTCCTCCCAACTTTACTAAAGGCGAAGCCCGCGACCTCAGCCTGCGGTACACCTGTTCGGATGAACTTGCGCCTATAAAGGACGAATCAGCCGAAGCGGCATCTAGATATCTCCAGGAACGTGCTCACGAGGCAATTCAACATGAAGTTGTACCAGCCAAACCCGAGAATCTAGTCCAAGTAGCCGTACAAGAAGCCGCAGAATCTAGTGACTCTTCCCGGACACACTCTGTTCCCAAAGACATGGTGACCAGAAGGACCTTGACTGTCAGCCGTTTCATTCCTGGGGCAAGCCAGGCCACTTAGCAGTAGCAGCCACCTCAAGGGCGCGTCCCGGCTCCTCCCGCTCATCCTCCACCTCCTCCCCCCTCCGGGCGGCAACGTAAGAGACAAAGGGCAGCCGATCTATCCTCCACCGGCCCGGGAGAGGTTCAAGTCCAAATTTCCCACCAACCTTCTCAGGGCATCACTATTCGGGAATCCCCGGCCCAGGTTGGAACGAATGTGGCCTCATCCTCCAGACCGATGCAGTTGTGGCAATCAACGTTCGAGCTAGATGGCACGCCCCTCCCGGCTAGTGCAAGCGTCCGGGCATGGGAGAAAGGTGAAGGGGGCCGTGTTGCCTAAAGCTTGGTCCACGATCTCCTTTTACCCGAGGACGTGAATGCGTTTGCTGATGGGACCGATGAGTCCATGGGGAGAAGACTCCAATGGCACACTATCGCAGTAAGTTCTTTTCCTTTGCACTCTTATTATTATTTTTTATTTTGCGCACATTCTTATTTTTCCGTGTTCGTTGTTCCTTTCAATTACCGTGTGTGAATAATGTTGTCTTTAACAGGCCGCTCAGTTAGCCCATATCCTGAACGAGAGGGTGAAGGACCTTACCGAGGAGGTTGATCGGGAGAAAGCTGGCAGGGAAGAGGCTGTAAAAATGGCTAAGGAGAAAACAAAAACTGCTGAATCAGCCGAGAAGAGGGCTGCTGCTTGCGGAGAAATCCCAAGCCTCTGCAGAGAAGAGATCGGCGAAGTTGGTGGCGCGGCAAAATGAAATGGAAGTGAAGCTGGCCGAGGCAGCAAGCTTGAACTCTACCCTGTCCGAAGAAGTTGTTAATTTGCGGGCGACCCTTGAAGCTTGTGAGAGTAAATGGTATGACGAGGGGTTCGCTGACGCAGAGAAGGGCATGGAGTTGGCGGTGATGCAAGCTTGGCAACTATCTTTCCGGGAGGGCTGGATGGCTGCTCTACAAGCCTTAGGGGTTCCCGAGGACTCTCCTCTTAAGGACCCTGGCCAGATTCCCATTCCAAATTCTGCCCCTGCCGCTCAGAACCCAGCCGGTCCAAACGATGAAGAGGAGACGGATAGCTTGAGGGAGCTGGTGGAGCAGATTGATGCCCACGTGGAGATTATTGGGACAAAAGCAACCAGCAACCCTCCTACTGACGACCCTCATGGTGAAGATGTTCATCCCTAGCCTCCTGTACCTGATCACCATTCCGCCGAGATGACCTCCGAGAGGCAACCTGTGGATCGTTCCTCCTAACCGCCAAACCTTTTCTATTTTACCTTTATTTGCTTTCATTTAACAACTTTTTATTTTAAGTTGGTTTGCCTATGTCGCTGGGCTGTGGCGACTAAACAGTTATTTTCTGGTTTTTTTACTAAAAAGCTACTTAATTTCTGGATTTCAACTTAATGTCACCGGGTTTTGGTGATGAAGTAATTGATTTATCATGCTTAGTTTTGATTTAAGTTTATTTGCCGATCAGTTACCTTAATCGTTTTTGTGACTATGCATGTATATTTTAACCTTCTTGTGCATGCTTTAAAGTTTCTGGTAATGCATGTATCACTAATTTACAGGGTGATGAGAAATCACTGGTTCGGCCAGATCCGATGTTTATTGTGACAGAAATCGACTGATTTAAGTGAAAAAGTTACCGGAATCTAGAAAAAAAATGGTCGGAATCTGGAAAAAGTGGTCGGAATTTGGAAAAAATGGCCGGATTTTAATGGATGACGGATGGGTCAGGTTTCACGGGTTTTAGAGGAAGAGATCCGACACCCGACCCACCGGCGTCGGGTTTTTGGAGTCGGGACCTGAGCCTGACCATCAGAGCCGTCAGATCGAGTGATTCCAGGTCGGGTCCGGGCGGGTAGGGCGGGTTGGGCAGGTGGGTAGTTTATTTGGACAGCCTTAATGGACGGTCAATGATAAAACTTCCTGAGATTTTAAGCATTCCAAGGTCAGGGCAATGGTATTTCGTTCATGTCTTCCAGATAATATGCCCCTGCACCTGCAATGGCTGTAATTCTGTACGGTCATTCCCAAGTTTGGGCTAGCTTCCCGGTGTTTGTATCTCGCATGCTTCTTACTGCCCTTCTAAGTATCAGGTCTTCGGCGTTGAATTCTCTCACCCTTACATCTCGATTGTAACGCCGGGCAAGCTTTTGTTGATACTCCACTAGTCTTATAGAAGCTGCGTCTCGATATTCTTCAAGTAAATCTAGGTGCTCCATCAGCTGACCATCGTTCTAGGACGTATTGAATTCTGAAACTTGTGCACTACATAAGTTGACCTCGGCCGGTATCACGGCTTCAGCCCCGTACGTGAGAAAGAATGGGGTCTCGCCCGTGAACCTCCAAGGAGTTGTTCGGTATGCCCACAAAACATTGGGTAGTTCCTCGGCCCAGTTGCCCATCGCTCCTTCCAGCCTTCTCTTCAAGTCGTTCACAATTACCTTGTTCACGGCCTCAGCCTGGCCGTTGCCCTGGGGATACGCTGGAGTAAAATACCTGTTCTTGATACTGAGATTGTTGCAAAATTCGCGAAAAGCTCGGCTGTCAAACTGTAGCCCATTATCCGATATAAGGGAGTCCAGAACCCCGAACTTGGTGATTATATTTTTCCATACGAACTTCTTTACATCTACGTCCCGAATATTGGCTAGAGCCTCTGCCTCTGCTCATTTGGTGAAGTAGTCGACGGCTACCAAAACGAATCTTCAATTGCCCGTTGCTCGGGGAAAAGGCCCGAGTATGTCCAATCCCCATTGTGCGAAGGGCCAAGGACTGCTAATTGGGTTCAAATGCCCGGCAAGCTGGTGTATCAAAGGGGCGTGCTTCTGACATTGCTCACACTTCTGAATGTATTCCACGGCGTCTTTCTGCATCTGGGGCCACCAGAATCCCTAAGTCATTGCCCGGTGTGCCAATGACCGTCCCCCTACATGACTGTCGCATACCCCTTCATGCAACTTGGCCAGGATTTGGCCTACTTTCTCTGGGTGTAAGCACAAAAGATATGGTCCTCCGAATGACCTACGATAGAGTTTCTGGTCTTTGGACAACCAATACCGGGCAGCTACCCTGCGGATCTTGTTGGCCTCCTTCTCATCGTCCGGAATTCAGTCATCAGCTAAGAAATCTATGATGGGATCCATCCAGCTTGGTCCAAGTGTTGCAATTGCTGTGACTTCGACTCTTGCAGTCCCCTCATCTCCTGTTACCTTAATGCTGGGCTCGGGGACGAGTTCTACTCTGATAAGTTGGGGAATATCCTTAGCAATTGTCGATGCCAGAGTGGAGAGAGAGTTGGCATGTCTATTTTGTGTTCGGGCCACTTGAATCACCTTTACCGTACGAAAGCTGTCTATGACCTGCTTCACTAAGTCTAAGTATGCTTTCATCTGAGGATCTCGAGCCTCAAAACTCCCCTGCACTTGGTTAACTATGAGCCTTCAATCCGAATAAACTTCTACATCCCGGGCTTCTAACCTCGAGACCGCCCTCAGTTCGGCAAGCAAAGCTTCATGCTCTGCCTCGTTGTTGGAGGCGTTAAATCCCAATTTGAACGAATGCTCCAAGAGAATTCCCTCCGGGATAATAATGACTATCCTGGCTCTGGCCCCTTTGGCGTTGGAAGCCCCATCCCCATGTACCTTCCACAGGCAGTGTTCCAACTAATAGACCATCTCCCCTTTAGGAGAGAATTCTGCTACAAAATCAGCTAATACCTGCCCCTTTACTGAACTTCTCGTCTTATACCTCACATCGAATGCCCCAAGTCGTGTCCCCCATTTAGCTATTCGCCCCGTGAAATCAGACATTTTCAATATTGACTGTAGGGGATGTTCGGTCAGCACATATACGGTATGAGCCTGAAAGTACTGAGGCAATTTCCTAGTGGCATGCACTAGGGCCAGCATCAATTTCTCCAAGGGCAAATACCTGGTCTTGGCGTCGACTAGGGTCTTGCTAATATAATACACGGGCTATTGTACTCCCCGGTCTCTTAAAAGCACAACACTCACAGCATGGTCGGATACCAAGAGGTACATGAACAGTTCCTCTTCGGGCTCTGGTGCACTCAACATCGGCGCCCGCACTAAGTACTCCTTGAGGTTCTTGAAAGACTTTTCACATTCATCATTCTACCGAAATCCCTTCCACTTCTTCAAAAGCTGATAAAATAGACGGCAGCGATCTAAAAATTTTGAGATGAACCGGTTGAGAGTGGTCAGCATCCCAGTCAACACCTGTACTTCTTTCGAATTGCTTGGCAATCAGAGGCGCTTCACGGCCTCTATCTGGTCAGGATTGACCTCTATCCCCCGACTGGTGATCAAGTACCCCAAAAATTTGCCAGCCCCCACTCCAAAGGCACATTTTTCTACATTAAGACACAATCTATGCTTCTACAACACCTCAAACACCCCCCGGAGATCCTCTACATGCCGTGCCTCTTGCTTGCTTTTTACCACCATATCGTCTATATACACTTCGACCGTATGCCCAATTTTATCCCGAAACATCCTCATCATCATCCACTGGTATATCGCCCCGACATTCTTTAGCCCAAAAGGCATCATGATGTAATGATAATTAGCATCGGGGGATATGAATGTCATTTTCTCCTGGTCTTCACCGGCTAGGGCAATCTGATGGTACCCTTGAAAAGCATTCAGGAAACTCATTCTCGGGTGCTCGTAAGTGGTGTCCACTAATTGATCAATCTTTGGCATGGGGAACGGGTCCTTTGGGCATGCTCGGTTCAAATCAGTGAAATCCACACAAACCTTCCACTTGTCGTTCTTCTTCCGGACAACCACGGTATTTGCCAGCCATTCTAGGAAAAATGTCTCCTTTATTGCTCCTGCCTCCTTCAGCTTCTCTACCTCATGCCTTACCGCCTCAACATGGTCTTTGATTGACCTTCTCGGCTTCTGTTTCTTTGGAGGATATGAGGGGTCTACGTTAAGTTTGTGGACGATAAACCCGGGATCAATCCCGGGAACTTCATAAGGGTTCCAAGCGAAAACATCCATGTTTTGAATCAGAAACAGCAATACTTGGACTCTTTCCTCATTACTCATGCTTGCTCCAACCTGAAAATATTTATTAGTGTCCGGCAGTATTTTTACCTTTACCAACTCCTCAGCGCAGCCAGCCCCCATTCCTTCTCGGGGCCCCTTTGATTGTTATAAAGGGTTTTTCCGGGATGCATCTTCCCGTTCAACATGCTCTTGTTTGGACCACCCAGTCCCCTCGTCTTTTACCAGTTGTCCGGTGATTTCTCCCTAACCGACCTGATTCCCCCACTTCTAATTCACTACGGCGGTAAGACACTGTCTGGCCTCTTGCTGGTCTCCTCTTATCACGGTGACACCTTGCTCGGTTGAAAACTTAATCTTTACATGTAGTGTTGATGGGACAGCCCTCATTGAATGGGTCCACGGTCTTCCCAGAATGGCAGTATACGGGGAAAATGAACTTACTATTGTGAATGTCACTGCCACCTCTTTCCCTCCCATAATCACGGGAAGAGAAATTTGCCCCTCAGGAATCACTACTTTGCCGTCGAACCCAACCAAAGGAGAAGTGTGCTTCATCAGGTCCTCTTTCCTTAGCCTGAGTCCCTTGAACAGATCAAGGTACATTACGTCGGCCCCGCTTCCCTGGTCTATCATCACATTTTTTACTAAGAAGCCGCTTATCCGAGCCGTGACCACTAATGCGTCATTATGTGGTTGGATCGTCCCCTCCAAATTGTCATCGTTGAATGAGATGGGCTCCTGTGCAAACTTCATCTTCTTACCCGACGACTGTAGATCCGGGTTACCCTCTACCGGTACTACTGTCAACACTCCTTTCCTCCCTCCTGCAATGAGCTTCTCCGGGGCAATATGGATTACTTCAATCACCCCTACAGGGGGTGGGAGAGGGTTCCCTCTTTGCCGAGTATCCTGCCCTACGACTCTGTCCCCCGAGTCTAGCACGAAATCCTTTAAGTGCCCAGCCTTGACTAATTGCCCGAGGTGATCCTTTAATACCCGACATTATTCGGTAGTATGACCCTTGTCCCGGTGATAAGTGCAGTACAGATTCTGATTCCTCCTAGATAGGTCCCCTCTCATCTTATTCGGCCATTGAAAATACGACTCGTGTTTGATCCGGTCAAGAATCCTGTGTACCGGTTCCTTAAACGTTACATTCACTTCTCTCATTTGTGCGGCCGGCTCTTGAATCGTCAGACCCCCCTGAGGCCTGAACGAGAAACCAGTCTGCCGGGGACGATTCATCATTGGCACTTTACCTTTGCTTTGCAGCAGGTCATCCTTTAATCGTTTATATTCCTCGATGCATCTCATAAGCTGCCGCATGCCTTCGGGAGGCTTCTTGGTCAACGACTCTCGTAGCTCGGAATCCTCGGGCAACCCCATCCTAAAAGTGCTTGCTATGACCCTTTCGTTATCCCCACCTATCTCATTGTATAGCTCCTAATACCGGCTGCCGTAACTACGGAGGATCTCTCCCGCCCTCATTTTCATTGAGAGAAGCGCATCTACTGGCTGAGGTACTCGGCTGCACGTCACAAACCAAACCCCGAACTCCTGAATTAGCTCGGAGAAACTACGTATGGATCCTTTCCGTAACCCGTTAAACCACCTTAAAGCAGTTGGTTCCAGACTCGAAGGAAATACCTTGCACATCAGCGCATCGTTATGAGTATGCAAAGACATCATCTAAATATAATGGCTGATGTGTTCTACGGTTTCAGTCTTCCCGTCATAGCAGTTGAATAGTGGACGAGTAAACCTATCTTGCATCTCAGCTCGCTCGATTTCGTTCGAAAACGGTGACCGAGCTGCTTTTTGTAGAGCGCAACTCATGGCATCCATGGCAGCATTCCGAGGTCGCCTTTCTTCCAAGGAGAGCGAGTCTCTAACTTGATTTCCCCGAGAATGTGAACGGTCTCGGCGTTGCAACGATTCCCGGGAGGGAGACCGGTTCCTATTTCGTCGAGACCCTCTCGAATGCGAACGGTCTCGGTATCGATGGGATTCTCGGGAATGTGAACGACTTCGCCGTAGTCGAGGTTCGGACTGATTAGATCCCTCTCCGTATCTATTTCCCCCAATTTCGACCTCCTATTGCCGGTCATTTCTGTCTCCTCTCCGGCGCCTACCTTACACCTTCAGCTCCAAACCCCTGACTAGTCTGCGCAGCCGTTCAAGCTCCTCCCTCTGCCTACGTCCCGTAGCACCAGAAACCGTTCATTGGGTTTGGTACGACCCTTCTCCTGTGCCAGATATTTCTTCTCGTTGGTTGTAATCCCTATCTTCTCGTTCTTTCTGTCGTCGCTCTCGCCAACTTGACCCCCGAGAAGACCCTATGGATCCAGTTTCAGCATGGTCCCTCGAATGTCTTTTAGACATTTTCTCGAGCTCGAGTCCCTCTAGAACCACGGCGTCATAGGAGAGCCCCACGGTGGGTGCCAATTGTAGGCTTCAAAGACGGGCTTGCTGCCAATTGTAGGCTCCAAAGACGGGCTTGCTGGGCCAAACCGCTATTTTGGGCTCACAATCTATTTGTGTGGTGGGTCTGGGTTTCCTACCTTGGGTTGTTATAGGCTTAGGGACCCAATAGGAGCACTTCTCTCTCTTTCTTTACGTTTTCTTCTTCTCAAACCCTCTCTTTCTCTCTCCTTTTTTTTCCCAAAATTCCATCCCTTTCCCATTCCTTTGTTTCTCCTATTTATAGCCCTTGTTAATGGGGTGATCATCATTATCTTCTCATTTAGTGCAAAGCAAGGTCCAATGTCGATAAACTTAAGTGGATTTTTAGGTACGAGTGGCTTTGGGAACGGTTCCCACTGCAACAAATGTGTTCGGCAGCAAAGTTTCCTAAGGTTCTGCCAAGCACTTAAATGGCGATGTGACCGGGCACGTGTATAGAGCTTGGAAATGATTTCTCGGGCAGCATGCGAGCGGGGCGTCCGCTGTCCGCTTTCCAAGTATTCGGAAAACACCCGGTTTAGGCTAGTAGTTATTGTGGGCTTGGGCTGGGGTTTTTGTTGGTGAGAAGGTTGGACCCCCGGCCCATATCATTAATTCATGGCCCAAGGCCCAATTGAACCTGGACGCTAGGTGACGTACAACTATTTTTTAGCATTTTTAGCACCTCAAATGATAAAAATACACCTACATCAAATATGCTAAATCCTAAAATTTTTAGCATTGAGCTATAGTGAGCTGTTATCAATAATAGCTCACTGTAGCTGGATTGTAAAAAAGAAAATATTTTTTATTCAACCCTAACGTCTCTTTTCTTATTTCTGTCCTTCTCTTTCCTGTCTCACTTCTCACCTCTCTCTCTCTCTCTCTCTCATTTGATTTTGGGTTATGGATCGTGGTTAGATGGTCGTGGGTGGTGGCGGTCAGCGATTGTGGTCCAATGGGCATAGGTCATGGGTTTAACGGTCCGATGGTTGTGGTTTTAGTTCCTATGGGTTGTGGGTCACAAGTCTTCACCGATCTACTAGTTGAGGGGTGTGAGTCAAATCCGGGGGCAGCGTGATAGTGGGTTGTGGGTTTGGGTCGTAGTGGGTCTGGGGTGTGGTGGGTCGAGGTGTAGTAGATCGGCGTGATGGGTTTGCTTTTATGGAGGTTTGTCATGGTGGGTTGAATCCGAGTTGAAAGGTTGTTGTGGTGGGTTTGTGTGTATGTGTGTGTGTGTTTTGCTTGTTGATTTGAGTGGCAATGGTGGATTGGGATGTGGGTTTGCTGTGTGTGTATTTTTTGCTTGGTGGGTTTGCTATGTGTATGTGTTTTTTGCTTGATGGGTTCGCTGGTGGCGGCGATGGTGGAGGTTTTTTTTTTTTTTTTTTACTCTCTGTTGTGGTGGTTGTGGTATGGGTGTTGGGTTTTTGGTGGGTGGTTGGGTGGTGGGTTTTGTGGTGACTATTGGTAGGGTGGTGGCTGGCGATTCTGAGAATAATTGGATTGAGAAAGAGAGAGACAAAGGAGAGAGAGATAGGGAGAGAGAGGAAGAATAAAAAAATGAATAAAAATAATAAAGAAAGAATATTTAAATGAGGTGTTAAAAAAATAGAAGTTTTGATGTAAGGCATATTGTAAAGTTACATGTTATAAAGTTGGGTTTTTAGATACTAAATGCTAAAATTTTTAAGATCTTTGATGGGTATGCTCTAAAGATAATAATAAACTAGTGTTGTTTCTCAAAAATAATAAACTAGTGTTTTTGGATTCTCAAAGTTGGACTTGGAGTACATCTTTCTTTTTTCTTTTTCTTTTCTTGGAACACCTCAAATCAAAGAGTTGAAAGAGGGATGATGGATCTCAAATTAGAGTAGCAATTGAGGATAATAATAAACCACCTTGCAAATTATCTTTTGCTTAATCTTTTCAAGACAGCAACATACCACTTTGATTACCTTCAAGTTTTCCTTCTTTTTGTATACTTAATCTTATATTTTTTTTTAAAAGAATTTGTATTATCTCTAATATTAGTCAATTTTTTGGGTCTTTTTAAAATTAGAGGAAAAATGTGAAAATAACTTTTTTTTTTTATATCTCCATATATATATAAAAGAATTTTTTTTTCCCTCGTATATATTTGGGAGAATATTGTGTACCTTGCATTGGGTATATGTTGCAAGACCTTGACCTAACTTGTACTCAAATTTGAGCATCTCCTTAGCGGCAATCAAAACTGCTGCGGGCCATCCTAGATTAGCTTCAGAAGCATTGTGGATCAAAGAAACTAGTTCGAAACTGTGGAAAGATGCTTCCTAAAAAAGCATTTGCATCAATGTAAGGTATGGACAACTCTTGATAAATAATCATAGGTCCCTTCCAAGATGGTCACCAACTGTTCTTAGAAATGAACTTAAATTTCCAGTGGAGGGTAGACGAAATTGCACCTGCTGCGTGGAACCAGGGTCTCCCTAAAAGTACATCATACAGAAAATCCACTTTAATCTCCTGGAACTTAACCACGAATAATCTCGAGTCAACCTAAATCATTAAGCTGTGAGAGATAAGAAACATGTATCTGATGCAAGGAATATTTTTCCTACATTTGAGGCCTTTCACTACTAGTGGGCCCTAAGTGGCCTAATGCAAGAAAGAACTCATTAAAATTAGTTAAAACGGGAAATCAAAACAGTAAACTATACACATTGGAGAGGGAATGATTAATATAAGGTTTTTAATATTTAAAAAATTATTACAACTCAAGTAACACTAAAATGAACAACCATTTGTCCCCAGCCGTGCACGCTCATTAACCAAACCCATATCATATATATCATACAAACCAATAAAAGAAAATTCAAACCCACGCGGACCATGTGACATATATAGCCATATAGGCAACGAGAGTCTAGAACATATTTTTTTACTTGCAAGTAGGCAACTAGAACATGATCACCATTATCATCATCATGCATGCATGCATGCAAATTTCCAATCACATGCTGGTGCATCCGGAGGAAGGTTCCTCACCGAAGTAATCACAATCACATCGATTCACATAAGTATAACAACTCCTTCTATACCACCCTCCACCATAACTATCACAAATGGGCCTTCCATAATAGTAGCCATCATAACATGGGGGTGTCCTACCCTGACCATAATGGCATGGCCCCCCATCACGACCCTCATAGCATTCCGTACAACACGTCCCAAATCCAACCGGGTTAGCCGGTACAGGTACAGGAACCGGCAGTGGAACCGGTTTTGGTGTTAGTGGTGGCCTACCAAGACCATAAAAGCATGGCCCCCCACCACGACCCTCAGAACATTCCGTACAACACGTCTCAAACCCAACCGGGTAAGCCGGTACAGGTACCGGAACCGGCATTGGAACCGGTTTTGGTGTTAGTGGTGGCCTACCAATACCATAAAGGCATGGCCCCCCACCACGACCCTCAGAGCATTCCGTACAACAAGTCCCAAATCCAACCGGCCGTACAGGCACACAAACCGGTTCAACAGGAGGCTTTGAAACCGGTTCAGTATCTTCTTTTGGTGGTGGCTTCTCCTCAGGCTCAGCAGGTTTTTCTGGTGGCTTCTCCTTCTCAGGTGGTTTGGTCTTCTTCTCAGTCTCTTTGATCTCAATGCTCAAAATGGTATCACCACCCTTGCAAATTATCTTTTGCTTTATCTTTTCGGGACTGCAACATACCACTTTTATTACCACCAAGTTTTCCTTCTCCTTGTATTGTTGGTCTTGTACTTCTTTTGTTCACAAAAATTACCAACACGTAATAACTCAGTTTTCGTTATTTATTATTTAGCCACATAAAAAGTAAAAACACAAACTTGCACATTCATATATGCACTAAAATTGAACTTAAGAAAGAGAGACTCACGAGGGATTTGACAAAGCAATTTCTTGATCTTCTTGCGGCAGCGAGGGCATTGAAGGTCGACCTTGATCCACATAAATGTTGTTTTCTATAATAGTAGAGAAATTGTAAGTATGTTATCCACGTTTAAGCAAAAGAGAATAGAAAAGCCAAAGAACAATTATGAGCAGAAAGAGAAACTTGGTGATTTTGTCCACAGAAGAATCAGAAAAAACAATATCAGGTTTTGGCATGAAAAATTAATGATTGTGTTTGTGAATGAAGTGCGAATTTATTCATTTAATTTAATGCAATTGAGTGAGAGCTCAGCCCTACACGTAAATATTTTAAATAAGATAAGATGGATATAGAGAATTAAACTTAGAATATTTTTCTCTCCTATGATATTAGATTAATTATTTTTTCAAAAGTTTAAGTTATTAAAAAAAAATGGTGAATTTGTTCATTTAATATAATAACTACAAAATTGACAAACCTTTTCCTCCGCCATGGCTCTATATAGCTTTGAATTGATATCTCAAACTCAACCAAAAGTACTGAAGGGGGCTAGCTTGATTGAGAAATTAATTTCAAGTACGAAGAGTGCAGGAGAGTTAGTGAACACAAAGAGTACATATATTATGGCAAATTAAGCAGACCTTAAAAAGACTTAAAACCTCATATGTTGTACGTCTAAATCCAACGGGAAACGTCATATGTCGTACGTCTAGCCCGATGGGATGTAGACAGGTGGGCTTTTTAAAAATTGGATTTCATGGTCTATCATATAGTCTAGACCCATTATTGTTCTTTTACTTGGAAAGTGTGGTTTTACTTTTATTTTTGTGATTGCTGACTCTCCAATCTATTATTTGCATGTGCTGGCCCTGATATACTGACCCACCTCACCTTTCGATTTTCCAACGTTATTAAGGAAACTATCAAAGTGATCGAGAAAAGAAGAAAGACAGCACTGCCAAGAAGAAATTGAAAAGAAAGAAGTAAAACGACAAGAAGAATGTGTAAACGACATAAATATGTACTACTTTTTTCTTTTTATATATATATATATATATATATATATAGAGAACATAATTCATTTCATTAAGAAAAACCGGCAATGGCAACTTGGACAAAAAAAAAAAAAAAGGGAGGTGGAACATCTTCCATCTGCACAACAAATCCAAAATACATAAAGCATGTCAAGCTAAATTATAAACAACTTTATTACCTTCTTTCTTTATATGAGAGTAACGTAATTGAGTAAAAAATCTAGTGCCATATCGTACATCATCGATAAGAAAACCATTAAAGGAAAAAAACAAACTGTTGCTGATCAATGCTATCATAAGAACCTGAGAATCTCCTTCTAAGACCACCTAATTGAATCCCAAATCCGCAGCAAACTGAAGATCTGATGATGCCGCCTTTGCTTTGATCTCCAGTAGATTGTAAACATGTGACAATTGCACTAGATAGTTGGGACAAGCTTTAGCAGTTGCTCTCTCTCTCTCTCTCTCTCGTAGTGATGATAAAATATATTACGACAGTGACCCTCAAAATCTCTCCACTGGCATTGTTTGGAGACCTTATTAAAGGGGAGATATGGAGCATTGATTGTTAACAAAAAGGGTAAGAGAAAACATTCATTATTAAGCTTTAAGAGTACAAGAATGTATCATCATTAAATAACCAATACAACCCAAATGGTGTGTAATGATAGACAATGAACCACAACTTATTACTTCACTGACATGTAATGATAGAAGTATTTGTAATTGTAAAAGTTAATTTTTATTTTTTGAAAAGATTTGTAACAATTATTTTTCTTGTTAAAAAATAATTAACATGTACTAGTCTACAATGACTTATTGACATTATGTATATTTTCACCTTTTCACACATCAAACTTTTACATCAAGAAATTCACTTCCAAAATTCCGGTATATGAAACCAAATAATCTTTATTTGACCTCATTTTGTAAGGAGAAATCCATTAGAACTTATTGCTTAGGCCTGATTGCTTGCCTTTTTGGTTCTAATTGTTAAGCTTTCTGGGTGCAGATGCTTTAATTTGTGATATACTGATAGCAATCTTACTGCTTAGTTTGGATCTTAATGAACAAGAATTAAATTGTGCTAGATTAGGCTGTCCATGTCTAAGAATGTCTAATATCAAGACCTATTCTGATCACTTACTGTCATCTTATAATCACATTGCTTTCATGCCAAGTTGGTAGGGCATGAATCTATTTTATAAACTTTTTTTTTAATTGCTTATGTGGTGGGTAGTTATTGGTAATTAAAAGGGAAGTAATACTATATGAACAAATTATTTTACAATATTTTTACAAATGATCGTTTTGAAAAATTCTTACTGGTTCTCATTTGGGTTTACTAGTAACACAATATTTTTACTTACCAATAACCAACTACCACATCCGTAATTTGTAAAAATATTGTAAAATAGTTTATGACTTTAATTTTTCTTTCAACATTTTTACAAACTATCAACCTGAAAAATTCTTACTGATTTTCGTATGGGTCCACCAGTAACATTATCTTTTACTTATCAATAATCACCTACCACATCAATATTTTATAAATAACAAAATTGTAAAATAGTTAATGATTTTATCATTTTCCTAGAAAAAAAAATGTGATGTCAGTGGTAGAAAGTAGAAGAGAGAAATGCCCATCAGGAGGGAAAGACTCAGTAATTTCCTACACAACCACACACAGTCCATGGGATAAGAAAAGAAGACATTGCAATAGTATATGCTTAGACATGAAGTGCAACACCATATGCATGTTGGGATTTCATTTCGTTTTATTTGTTTTAGGGAAATTTCATTTTGATTCAGAGAATCTTAATAATCATTATAGTTTTTAAAGAGACGACTCACATCAAAAAGTTAAAAGTTGTTGCAATAATAACTTAAAAATCTTAAATTATTAAATTAACAATAGTTAGCTGCAATAACAATAATTAGGAAAATTTGTTGCAATAACTTAAAATGAAAAAATCATTGCAATAAATTGATACAAATTATTTTTTTAATTTATTGCAATGAAAATTTTGAACTGATGGCTTATTGCAATGAATTATTTTACAATCTATTGATATAACAAGTTTGATGTAATTATCTATTACAATAAAGATATTGTTACAATAATTTGATCCAAATTATTTGTGCCAATTATTTGCAAGAGAAAACATTCATTATTAAGTTTTGAGAGCGCAAGAATGTATCATCATTAAATAACCAATACAACCCAAATGGTGTGTAATGATAGAAGATGAACAACAGCTTATTACTTTAGTAACGAGTAATGATAGAAGTATTTGTAATTGTAACAGTTAATTTTTATTTTTTGAGAAGATTTGTAACAATTATTTTTCTCGTTAAAAAATAATTGGCATGTACTAATCTACCATGAATTATTGACGTTAAGTATAGCTTCACCCTTTCACACATCAAACTTTACATTAAGAAATTCACTTCCAAAATGCCCCTAGATGAAACCAAATAATCTTTATTTGACCTCATTTTGTAAGAAGAAATCCATTAAAACTTATTACTTAGGCCCGATTGCTTGCCTTTTTGGTCCTAATTGTTAAGCTTTGTGGATGTAGATGCTTTAATTTGTGATATGCTGATAGCAATCCAGCTGCCTAGTTTAGATCTTAATGAACAAGAATTACACTGTGCTAGATTAGGCTGTCCATGTCTAAGAATGTCCAATGTCAAGTCCTATTTTGATTACTTACTCTCATCATTTAGTTATTGAGACCTATTCTCTCTTACTTTTCACTTTTTCTCCTTTTTTTTTCTCTTTTTCTTTTTTCCTTTCGCTGGTACTGGTACGTTTCCTGAGCTTCTCTCTTTTCTTTTTCTTTTTTCTTTCTTCACCTCTTTTGTCTTTCTTCTCTGGTGCCTTTCCTTTCTTTTCCTCTTTTCTTTTTTCTTTCTTCACCTTTCCTCTCTTCTCTCTCTCTCTCTCTCTCTCTCTCTCTCTCTCTCTCTCTCTCTCTCTCTCTCTGGGTTTGGTGATAGTGGTTGATTTTGGGTGTGGTTTTGTGGATTTTGGCTATGGTAGTGGTGGTGATTGATTTTGGTTTTGGCTAACTTTTGTGAGTTTGGTTGTGGGTTTGGTGGCGGTGATTGATTTTGCCATTTTGGTTGTGGGTTTCTTGGATTTTGACGGTGGTGGTGGTGGTTAATTTTGGCTTTGGCTGTGGGTTGGATTTGGGTTGAAATTAGGTTGTGGGTTGTGTTTGATCTAGGGATGGCAATGGGGTGGGACGGGTCCGAAGGATGGGGTCTTCGCCCTCGTCCCACATGGTTTTGTCTTACCCCATTCCCGTCCCGCCTTGTAAAACTCTAGTTCTTGTTAATTTGCCTACAACTATTACAATTGTTTTTAATAAAACCTCTTTCGTTAATTAAAAATATACTTAAAATTACAAATAAATTTATCCCATCAAATCAAACTAATTTTTAGCAAAAATTGAATAATATTATTAAAGTGTTTAACAAGACAATATCACAACAAAAACAAAAATCTTATAATACAAAATCAATAATTTAATAGTATATAAATTTGTTTATAATAAAGACAAAAGAAAATGTTAAAATTGGTATCTTATTTCCAACATTGCTAGAGAAAAAAAAGAACCAGAAAGCCTTGTTGGGTAGAATAAAATAAGTTGATGATGTGTTTAGGGTATGAAAAATTTACAATTTAACTCTTATCAACGTGACGTGGGGTGGGGTGGGGTGGGGCGGGGCCAAGCAAGTTGGGTCTAAAAAGTCTAAAGCCATCCCCACCCCGCCCCGTGATGCGGGGCTAGAATCTCGCCCCATCCCCACCCCACCACCTTTGCGGGTTGCAAAAAACCCGCGTGGGGCGAAGCAGGGAGGGGCAAGTCAAGCGGGGTGGGGCGAAATTGCCATCCCTAGTTTGATTTTATAAGATTTTGGGTTTTGGTTGTTTGATTGGATCGGATTTTGGGTTTTGGTTGTAGGTTGTGCTTGATCAGATTTTGGTTATGTATATTCATATGTGGGTTTGTGTTTGATATGGATATGGGTTTGGTGGTTGTGATGGTGGTGTAGTGGTGGGTATGGGTTGAAAAGAGGGAGAAGAAGAAAATAGAGAGACAAAGAAGAAGAGAGGCTATGAGTTTGGTGGCTTAAAGAGAGAGAAAATAATAAATAAATGAATTGTGTTTAGTTGTGTTGTGAAAAATAAGTGCATTGATGTGGGGTGAGTTGTAAAATAGTGAGTTAAATTAGATAAAATAACTTTTTCTTTGTGCCAAAATCTAATTTTTTTTTTTTTTTTGGGATAATTGCAGTTAACCCACCTATGATTTGGTCAGTTTTAACTAAGCCCACCCGTAGTTTAAAAAGTGTCACTTAACCCACTTGAGGTGTCCTCCATTAGACATCCGTAACCCAGCTTACCATTTTCCGTTAGAAAAACAGTGGTAAAAATGTCTTTTCAATAATATTTTATGTCTTTCTCCTCCCAAAAAAAACTTCATCAAATGTCTTTTCAATTGTGAAAAACTTCTGCAAATGTATGAACAAAGGCAGCAAAAAAATGTTTTGGGAGGGTATTGGGTAGTCACGGCATTGGTGTGGATTTGGGTGTCCTCAGTTGTGATTGTTTAGGGTGAGAAAAAAAAAAAAAAAAAAAAAAGAACAACAACAACAACAACAAATTAGGAATAAAATACACCAAAGAGATGTTTTGAAGCTTTCAATCTAACAAAACATAACCCAAAACTAAAGCTACCCCACCTTACATTTTTTTATGTGTTGTTTGTCTACCAAGAGGCTTTCTTAATACCAACAAAGGCACCTTTGCAAAGCATTATGACCCACAAACCCAATCTCCACCACTAACCCCCATCCACACCACCAGCCAAGCACTACAACCCACAAACCCAAATAAAAAACCACATCTCATCAAATACACCCCAAAAATCCAAATCCAAATACATAGAAACAACCACCCTTTCCAAAAACCAGCCAATAGATAACCCAAGAGTTCCAATTCATCACTGTGAACAGATCAAGACAAAATAAAAGAACACACAACCATAGAACCACTTGGAGAATGACGGCAATGAATAGAGACCTAGCAAACATGAATTCAGTCATGGCAGATTGGTGGAGAAAGAACTTCAATTGTGGGTTTCTTGTAATGAAAAACCCAAAACTAAAGCTACCCCACCTTACATTTTTTTATGTGTTGTTTGTCTACCAAGAGGCTTTCTTAATACCAACAAAGGCACCTTTGCAAAGCATTATGACCCACAAACCCAATCTCCACCACTAACCCCCATCCACACCACCAGCCAAGCACTACAACCCACAAACCCAAATAAAAAACCACATCTCATCAAATACACCCCAAAAATCCAAATCCAAATACATAGAAACAACCACCCTTTCCAAAAACCAGCCAATAGATAACCCAAGAGTTCCAATTCATCACTGTGAACAGATCAAGACAAAATAAAAGAACACACAACCATAGAACCACTTGGAGAATGACGGCAATGAATAGAGACCTAGCAAACATGAATTCAGTCATGGCAGATTGGTGGAGAAAGAACTTCAATTGTGGGTTTCTTGTAATGAAAAATATAGAAAGATGAGATCAATTCAAGTGGCACAACCAACAAAGACTATCAGAAGTGATAAACGGCAGAGCAACCAAGCTAGTGCTTGGTCATGGCTACTTGAGATAAGGGAGTGAGAAGAGAAGAGAGACAAATTTGGTTTAGTTGAGAGAAAACAGAAAGGGAGAGAGGGAGAGATAGAAGGAGATTTCTAACAAATGGTTGTGAGGAAAAGACAAATAGAAAAATTAAAAAATAAAAAATTAAAAAATCTACTCACTTACTCTCACATGAAAGGATTAAATTAAGGCTGGAATTTGTTTCATTCTTGATTCTTGTCACTATTGTTAGGAAGAGCTTTGAGGTTGAAATGAGAATATTAATTTTATAAAACCCTAACTTTAGATCTTGATTTCTTTGTTTTTGTTATTTATTTATTTATTTTTGTTTTGTTTTTAATGGTGAAAATGGTGAGGTGAGTTATGGATGTCTAACAGAGGACACCTCAGGTGGGTTAAGTGATACTTTTTAAACCACGGGTAGACTTAGTTAAAACCAGCCAAACCACAAGTGGGTTAACTGCAATTATCTCAAATTTTTAACACCATTGATGCTGATGTTCTTAGTTTCTTTACTCTGGTTCATATATATATATATATATATATTTATTTATAATATATATTTACCATGAATTTGTTTCTCTTTTCTTTTTTCTTTTTTCTTTCTTCACCGCTTTTGTCTTTCTTCTCTGGTGCCTTTCCTTTCTTTTCCTCTTTTCTTTTTTCTTTCTTCACCTCTCTCTCTCTCTCTCTCTCTCTCTCTCTCTCTCTCTCTCTCTCTCTCTCTCTCTCTCTCTCTCTCTCTCTCCATCTGTGGGTTTGGTGGTAGTGGTTGATTTTGGGTGTGGTTTTGTGGATTTTGGCTATGGTAGTGGTGGTGATTGATTTTGGTTTTGGTTGACTTCTGTGAGTTTGGTGGCAGTGATTGATTTTACCATTTTGGTTATGGGTTTCTTGGATTTTGACGGTGGTGGTGGTGGTTAATTTTGGCTTTGGCTGTGGGTTGGATTTTGGGTTGAAATTAGGTTGTGGGTTGTGTTTGATCTAGGGATGGCAATGGGGTGGGGCGGGTTCGAAGGATGGGGTCTTCGCCCGTGTCCCACATGGTTTTGTCTTACCCTATACCCGTCCCGCCTCACATGACGGGGAAAATTTTCTTGCCCCATCCTCGCCCCTTGGGGCCCCGCTCCGCCTTGTAAAACTCTAGGTCTTGTTGATTTGCCTACAACTATTACAATTGTTTTTAATAAAACCTCTTTCGTTAATAAAAATATACTTAAAATTACAAATAAATTTATCCCATCAAATCAAACTAATTTTTAGCAAAAATTGAATAATATTATTAAAGTGTTTAACAAGAAAATATCACAACAAAAAAAAAAAATCTTATAATACAAAATCAATGATTTAATAGTATATAAATTTGTTTATAATAAAGACAGAAGAAAATGTTAAAATTGGTACCTTATTTCCGACATTGCTAGAGAAAAAAAAGAACTAGAAAGCCTTGTTAGGTAGAATAAAATAAGTTGATGATGTGTTTATTTAAATAGTAGGGTTTAGGGTATGAAAAATTTACAATTTAACTCTTATCAACGTGGGATGAGGTGCGGCAGGGATGGGGTGGGGCCGGGCAAATTGGGTCTAAGAAGTCTAAAGCCATCCCCGCCCCTCCCCGTGGTGTTGGGCTAGAATCTCGCCCCATCCCCACCCCACCACCTTTGCAGGGCGGAGAAAAACCCGCATGGGACGAAGCAGGGAAGGGCGGGTCAAGCAGGGAGGGGCAAAATTGCCATCCCTAGTTTGATCTTATCAGATTTTGGGTTTTGGTTGTTTGATTGGATCAGATTTTGGGTTTTGGTTGTGGGTTGTGCTTGATCATATTTTGGTTGTGTATATTCATATGTGGGTTTGTGTTTGATATAGATATGGGTTTGGTGGTTGTGATGGTGGTGCAGTGGTGGCTATGGGTTGAAGATAGGGAGAAGAAGAAGATAGAGAGAGAGAGAACAAGAGAGGCTATGAGTTTGGTGGCTTAAAGAGAGACAGAAAAAGAGAGAGAAAATAATAAATAAATGAATTGTGTTTAGTTGTGTTGTGAAAAATAAAAGCATTGATGTGGGGTGAGTTAAATTAGATAAAATAGCTTTTTCTTTGTGCCAAAATTTTTTTTTTTTTTTGGGATAATTGCAGTTAACCTACCTGTGGTTTGGCCAGTTTTAACTAAGTCTACCCGTAGTTTAAATAGTGTCACTTAACCTACTTGAGGTGTCCTCCGTTGGAAATCCGTAACCCAGCTCACCATTTTCCGTTAGAAAAAAAATGGTAAAAATGTCTTTTCAATAATATTTTATGTCTCTCTCCTCCAAAAAAAAAACTTCTGCAAATATCTTTTCAATTGTGAAAAACTTTTGCAAATGTATGAACAAAGGCAGCAAACAAATGTTTTGGGTGGGTATTGGGTAGTCACAGCATTGGTGTGGATTTGGGTGTCCTTAGTTGTGATTGTTTAGGGAGAAAAAAAAAAGGAATAAAATACACCAAAGAGATATTTTGAAGCTTTCAATCTAACAGAACATAACCCAAAACTAAAGCAACCCCACCTTACATTTTTTAATGTGTTGTTTGTCTACCAAGAGGCTTTCTTAATACCAACAAGAGGGCACCTTTGCAAAGCATTACGACCCACAAACCCAATCTCCACCACTAACCCCCATCCACACCACCAGCCAAGCACTACATCCCACAAACCCAAATAAAAAACCACATCTCATCAAATACACCCCAAAAATCCAAATAAATAGAAACAACCACCCTTTCCAAAAACCGGCCAATAGATAACCCAAGACTTCCAATTCATCACCGTGAACAGATCAAGACAAAATAAAAGAACACACAACCATAGAACCACTTGGAGAACGACGACAATGAATAAGGACCTAGCAAACATGAATTCAGTCGTGGCAGATTGGTGGAGAAAGAACTTCAATTGTGGGTTTCTTGTAATGAAAAATATAGAAAGATGAGATCAGTTCAAGTGACACAACCAACAAAGACTATCAAAAGTGATAAACGGCAGAGCAACCAAGCTAGTGCTTGGTCATGGCTACTTGAGATGAGGGAGTGAGAAGAGAAGAGAGACAAATTTGGTTTAGTTGAGAGAAAACAAAAAGGGGGAGAGGGAGAGATAAAAGGAGATTTCTAACAAATGGTTGTGAGGGGAAAAAAAAAATTCTATTCACTTACTCTCACGTGAAAGGATTAAATTAAGGCTGGATTTGTTTCATTCTTGATTCTTGTCACTATTGTTAGGAAGAGCTTTGAGGTTGAAATGAGAATATTAATTTTATAAAACCCTAACTTAAATTCTTGATTTCTTTGTTTTTGTTTTTTTTTTTTTTTTTTTTTTTTAATGGTGAAAATGGTGAGGTGGGTTACCGATGTCTAACGGATGACACCTCAGGTGGGTTAAGTAATACTTTTTAAACCACGAGTAGGCTTAGTTAAAACTGGCCAAACCACAAGTGGGTTAATTGCAATTATCTCAAATTTTTAACACCATTGATGCTAATGTTCTTAGTTTCTTTACTCTAGTTCATATATATATATATATATAAATATATATATATATATATATATATATATATTTATTTATTTATAATATGTATATATTTATAATATGTATGTATGTACAGAAACAGTCTAGAATCAATAAGATCATTGATACATTTCAGATATTTTCTCAATTCTCTCTTTGAAATTTGATAGAAACTAATAATAGTCTATCAGACATTGTAGATAGTTTGGTCAAGTGCAATTAGGCCCATGCATCCGTAGAGTATTAGTATCAGCTATTCTTAAAAAAAAAATCATATTTTAGTGGTGCACAGCCAGAACAATTGTAGTTGTTGTTGTAGTCGAATGATGAGATCAAAGGCAAGCTCACTAAGTTCAGTGACGCAACAATTCAATCAAGAGATCCTCTCTCTCAATTGGTTGCAATTGTGTTTAGTAATTTTTTTTAATGTGTGTGTCATGTTAATGTTAGTCAATTTAAACAATAGACTAATAGAAGTGTCAATTTGACACATTTGGAAAGTTGAAAGACTAAATTGGCTAAAATAATATATTTAAAAAAAAAAAGAAAAGGTTTGTCCTTTGCCACAAATGAGAAAAGAAATTGATTGACATCCAACCAATTGTGTGAGATGTATATAAAATTTATTATGTTTAGTAGCTAATATCTTTCGGCCAAAGCATCACTACAAAACGCGGGGGCCTTGGGCCGCGTTTTTTAAGCCGTGGTTATAAAAAACGCGGCCCAAGATAGACTGAAGCCGCGTTTCATAAAAACGCGGCCATAGACAGGCTCTTAGGCCGCGTTTTTTAAGCGGGGCCATAGATGGGTTCTTAGGCCGCGTTTATTTGAGCTAAAAACGCGGCCTAAGGACCTCCGTACTTTATATTAGTTCAAACTTTTTTTTCTTTTCCTTAACTGTGGCCGCATTTTAAAAACGGGGCCATAAACGGGTTCTTAGGCCGCGTTTTTTAAGCGTGGCCATAGACAGGTTCTTAGGCCGCGTTTTTTTGAGTTAAAAACGCGGCCTAAGGACCTCCGTATTTTATTTTTTGGCAATTTTTTTTTTCTTTTCCTTAACTGTGGCCGCATTTTAAAAACGAGGCCATAGACTGGTTCTTAGGCCGCGTTTTTTAAGCGTGGCTACAGACGGGATCTTAGGCCGCGTTTTTTTGAGCTAAAAACGTGGCCTAAGGACCTCCGTATTTTATTTTTTGGCAATTTTTTTTTTCTTTTCCTTAACTATGGCCACATTTTAAAAACGGGGCCATAGACGGGTTCTTAGGCCGCGTTTTTTAAGCGTGGCCATAGACGGGTTCTTAGGCCGCGTTTTTTTGAGCTAAAAACGCGGCCTAAGGACTTCCGTATTTTATTTTTTGGTAACTTTTTTTTTGTTTTCCTTAACTGTGGCCGCATTTTAAAAATGGGGCCATAGACGGGCTTTTAGGCCACGTTTTTTTGAGCTAAAAACGTGGCCTAAGGACCTCATACTTTATTCAATAGTAATAGCACACCAAAAAGAAACCCAAAGCCACAAAACATTTCAACCCAGAGCCATTTCGGTCCAAAAAAAAAAAAAAAAACACAAACCACAAACACCGTCGCCGTTGAGCTCAGCCGTCGCCGATGAAGCTCAACGGCGACGCCAAGACTCCAACCCACACCGATCGCGACGCTCAAGCGTCGCAATCGGCGCCGATCGCCAGCGTTGGAGCGTCGCGATCGGTGCCGATCGCCAGCGCTGGAGCGTCGCGATCGGCGCCGATCGCCAGCGCTGGAGCGTCGCGATCGACGCCGGTCGCCAGCGCTGAAGAGTCGCGATCGACGCCGATCGCCAACGCTTGGCGTCGATCGCCAACGACGACGCTCAAGCGTCGCGATCAGCGTCGATCGCGACGCTTGAGCGTCGCCGTTGGCGATCGACGTCGATCGCGACGCTTGAACGCCACCGTTGGCGATCGACGTCGATCGCGACGCTTCAGGGCCGCCGTTGGCCTACTGAGTTTCTAGAACCTTTTCATCTCCTCTATTTCTCTGGTTAGTATCTCTTGCCCTATCTTTTTCCTTTCCGCCGCTTCAATAAAATTAGACAAGTTTTTTTTTTTTGGGTCAGGAATTCTTAGTGAAACTTTGGCTGCTGTACTTGGTTTTTTATTTATTATTTATTTTTAATTTTTAATTTTAATATTTAAGTTTCTGCCCTTTCCTTAAGTTTTATTTCAAAATAGAATAGAATGGATCCCATTTTTTTAGGGTTTTTAAAATTTGCCTGTGTCGATTTTGCTAGAAAAATTAAAAAAAGTATTGACAGAGGTTGTCAAAGATCGCATTAAAGTTCGATTTGTGCCCTCATTCGAAATCACCTCTTAAACTTTACTCGATATGGGAGAGAGAGACACACACACACACTTGTTTAAAACTTGTAACTAATAAATTAATTAGGTTTTTGCTTTGTATAAGTATTTATTGTAGTCCTTCGTCTGTCCCACACGCCAGGTATGCATGTATATATACTCTTAAAAAGAGAGTTTTGATTTTCAGTTCTGCTTTTGAGTCAATCGTTCAATTGTTGTATGCTTAAGATTCTTAGTCTTGCTATGCAGATAAAAATATGGCATCGAATTAACGAGTAGTCGAGTACTATTACTATTGAATAATACTAGGCTAGGTAGCATAGTCTTTTTATTTTTCCTGGAGGATGGATTGAGTTTGGTTAGGCTCTTTTTTTTTTCTTTTTCTTTTTGTTGGATAAGTAGCTAATAGCAGGGTCCCTGACAGTGCTCCGCTTTTGCAATGAAGTTCTCATTTAGTTAGTGGTATCCCAAGTATTTAGGTAAATACCAATCATGAATTAGTCGATGTCCTCTTTTACGCTACTTTTTAGTGCAATTGTGACTTTTGTCATGTCATAATTCTCATTATTTCTTGATTTTTGAAGTTGGGTTTTATGAATTTTTATTTATGGAAAACCACATTTATTAAGGCTGTTATGTCCTTGTAACTTGGCTATTTTTCTGTCAAACTTTTTTTTGTGCACACTGTAATATATATTTTCTGGTTTCTTTTTAGACTTTGTCGTCATCATGGAAGGTGCCACTCAAATCCTGGCTATGCTGTTGGTCTCGTGATGGGTAATAAGGTACGTATTTATTGTTTTGTGATATTATCCTACTATATTTATGCTTTTGAGTGTTGTTGAAATTACATGAACTATGATTGGTAGATATTCTAGTATGTTTCAGAAGGCAGTCACTTGTGTGTTTTTAGGCTAATCAAAATGGTTTGTTATTCTTTATTTTAAAAATAGGTCCAATGCCAATTTAACAAGCCCAATATAACGTTGAAAATGGGTTTACTTGAAAATCAGTAGGTCGAACATAGAAAAAACCCAACTTCAACTTGACTATGTCACTTGAAAGTGAACTATGGTTAAATCTCATATGGCTGTTAATACTTAGTCTCTAAAAAGATTCTATAAACTTGAAAATTTTTAATATTAGTTCTTATCCTTCCAATCTTTGAACTTTTTTTTTAACCTTAGTTCTTGTGTGTGTGTGTGTGATGTCTTGGGGTGAGGGAGAGGAAGAGAGGCAATGAAGTTGTGGAAAACCCAGTTCGGTGAATTTGTAGAAAATGAGTTCAATTGTCGAGCCTTTTCTATCTCAATCTACCATAAAGTTTGTGTCTTCAATATTGCTTCTTTTTTCCCCCCATAGTTTCCTTTTGTATACTTATCTAATTGTCTCACTTTTGCAGGTCTTACGAAACAAGCCTGATTTTCACCGCAAACCATGGCCAACCATAAGCAACAGTGCGAAAGATTTTGTAAAGAAGTTACTGGTGAAGGATCCTTGGGCAAGACTAACTACTGCCCAGGCCCTATGTATGTATTGAATTTGTCTCTTAGTAAATATCAATTTTGATTACTTCTAGCCTATTGGAATTGGCTAATGCAATTACAAAAATTTTTAGGCAATAGAGTTGTGACTCAAACTGAGATTCTGGCCTATTGGAATTGACTAATGCAATTACAATTTTATCTTTCATTTCATTTTAAAGCTTGTTTCTTTTATATCATATTCAGATATGGATTTCTTTTATGTTTGGTTAAATGCCTATTTTGATTTACTAAGCAAAAGGTTAGGAGTCCCAACTTAAGTGTTTACTGTGTGGGTGGAGATCTTGTAACGAATACAGTAAATTGAAATTAAAAACAAGGATTTCGTTTGAGGAGAGTTACATTGATAAGAATTTGATGATTTATTTGACAGTGAATGTCTTTCTTCAGCATTGTGCTGAAGAAAAAAGGGCTATAGGGAAAAAAAGAAAAAAGAAAAAAAGGGCTATAGCCGCGTTTTTAAACACGGCTAAAAATATGTCCTATAGCCACATTTAAAAAATGCGGCTAAAAATATGTCCTATAGCCACATTTAAAAAATGCGGCTATAGTGTCACCTATAGCCACGTTTTAAACGCAGCCATTAGTCCGATCCTATAGCCACGTTTTAAACGCGGCCATAGGTCCTGGTCTTAGGCCACGTTTTAAACGCGGCCATAGGTCCTGGTCTTAGGCCACGTTTTAAGCGCGGCTATAGAATCTGGTCTTGGGCTGCGGTTAAAAAGTGTGGCCATAGGACCGTCAGTCCTATAGTCACGGGTTTTAGGCCACACTAGAAAGCGTGGCCTAAAAAAACGCGGCTATATGCTATAGCCACGTTTTTTTGATATATAGCCGCGTTTTAAAAACGCGGCCATAGAACCTTTTTTTTGTAGTGCATGTGCACCAACTAACATACTTTGAAACTTGCGTATGCAACCATTTAGGACTGGCCCAACAAATTTGGAGACCTATGGTGATAGCTTAAAATGGTCTTTTTTTTTTCTTTTTCTTTTTTTATCATTTAAAATAATATTTAACTAGTATTTTACTTCATGATTTTTTTTATAAAAAAATATCTATTATTCTTACTTTTTAATATGACTATTATTTTTATTTTTTTGGTCTTATGAAAATGATAAAAGTATAACAAATATTACTCCAAATAACTTACAAATTAATATAGTAATAAATGTGACTAATTGGTGACAGTTTAAGAATATAATAAATGAGTATTTGAATGAATGATTTTATAAATTTTATGATATAAGGCTTACAAAAATGTATTACCAATTACAAAAAGTAATTTAAATATGCATTTATTAGGTTGTTGAAGTCCACTAATTATATTTATTATTACATCAATTTGTAAATTTTATATCGTAAAATTTATAGTATTTCTAATATTTTCTTTTTTTGAATTTTTTTATACAAAATAGAAATTTTACTATAATTTAATTTAAGTGTATGTATGTGTGAAATTTTCTCTTAAAGACTTGAACCCCCGTCCTTATCCCCCCCCCCCCCCCCCCTCTCAACTTCTTGTAATTTATGACAAATTTATTTGTAAGTTCTATATATTTAAATTTGTATTATTTTTGGCATTAGTTAATTTTTTGAGTATTCTAAAGAGTGAAGGAAAAATTTAAAAATATTAATATTTTTTTATATCTCCGCGCGCGTGTGTATATATATATATATATATATATATATCTGTAAATGTTATTTAAAAAAAAAAAACATTTTTTGCCGTAGGGGGCCCTAGGCGGCCTAATGCCTAGGGCCCTACAGCAATCATCTATGACCCTTAACAGGAAGAACTCATTACAATTAATTAACACGGGAAATCAAAAGTAGGCACTACACATTGGAGAGGGAATGATTGATAGAAGTTTTTTAATATTTCAAAAAAATAATTACAACTCAAGTAAAGTAACACTAAAATGAACAACCCTTTGTCCCCAACCACATTTATTAAACAACCCATATACATATCCTGATTAATCTTCTTATTTTAACCCAGCCAGACCATTAAATGAAAAAAAAAAAAAAAAAAAAAAAAAAAAAAAAAAAAAAACCGGCCGGACCATGTGATAACAAAGGCAACTAGAACATTTTTTTTTTCTTGCAAGTAGGCAACTTGAACATGATCACCATTATCATCATGCATGCATGCAAATTCCAATAATTACATGATGGTGCATCCATAGGAAGTTTCTTCACATCTATACCCGCCACCATAACTATCATAAATGGGCCTTCCATAGTAGTAGCCATCATAACATGGGGGTGGCCTACCCTGACCATAATGGCATGGCCCCCCACCACGACCCTCACTGCATTCCGTACAACAAGTCCGAAACCCACTCGGGTAAACCGGCACAAGTAAAGGAAGCTTTGGTGTTAATGGTGGCCATGGCCTAGTACCAGGACCATAAAGGCATGGGCCCCCACCATGACCCTCAGAGCACTCCGTACAACAAGTCGGCCGTACAGGAACAAAAACCGGTTCAGGGTCTTTCTTTTGTCGTGTCTTCCCTGTTTCTGGTGGCTTCTTCACATGCTCAGCAGGTACTCCTTGTGGGTTCTCCTTCTTTGGTGGTGGCTCGGTCTTCTTCTCAGGCTCCTTGATCTCGATGCTCTTAATGGTAACACCACCCTTGCAAATTATCTTTTGCTTTACCTTTTCAGGACTGCAGCATACCACTTTTATTATCACGTAGTTTCCCTTCTCGTCGTACAACTGGTCTTGTATTTCTCTTGTTCACAACACGTATATATATATAATAACTAAGTTTTCTTTTTTAGCCACATAACAACGTATGTAATAGATAACTATAGTTTACTTAAGAAAAGAGGGACTCACGAGGGATTTTACAGAGCACTTTCTTGATCTTCTTGCGGCAGCGATGGCATTGAAGGTCGACCTTGATCCACATAATTGTTGTTTTCTATAATAGTAGAGAAATTGTGAGCATGTTATCCATATTTAAGCAAAAAAAAAAAAAAAAAAAGCCCAAGAACAATTATGAGCCAAAAGAGAAACTTGGAGATTTTTTCGGCAGAAGAATCAGAACAAACGACAGTATCAAGTTCTGACATGAAAAATTATTGATTGTGTGTGTGAATGAAGTGCGAATTTATTTATTTAATTTAGCACTCTCCATTTAGCTGCAATTGATGAGTGGGACACAAACCAAAACGTAAATAGTTTAAATGAAATGTAACGTGGACAGATGAAATTCATGATCCGTTGTTTTGATACTATATTATATTAATAATTTGTCTAAAAATTTAAGATATTAAAAAATGGTGAATTTATTTATTTAATCTAACATTATAAAATTGACGAACCTTTTCCTCTGCCATGGCTCTATAGCTCTAGATTCAGATCTCAAACTCAGCCAAAAGTACTGAAGGTGGCTAGCACCGCTTGATTGAGGCCTCGAGAGTTAGTGAACACATTTATCATGCCAAACCACAACTTAAGAAGACTTCTTTTTTGACTTAAAACCTTAGAAACGTCATATGTCGTACGTCTTGACCCAATCGAAAACGTCACATGTCGTACGTCTAGCCCAATGGGATGTAGAAACGTGGGTTTTTAAAATTGAATATTATTATGGTCTCCCATAAAGTCTAGATTCTAGACCCATTATCGTCATTTTATTTGCATAGTGTGGTTTTTACCAGTATCTGTGATTGCCGACTCTTCAATTGTCATTTGCATGCGCTGGCCCTGATTGACCCACCTCACGTTCGTCCAACCTTCCTGCATTATTAAGGAAACAGTATTAGTTTGGTCATTGTTCATGGTTCATTTGGACAGGTGCAATTTGGATCATACACGTTTTTTTTTTTTTTTTATGAACCGAAAACTTTATTAAAGAGGAAGAAAAAACTACAACACCCCACTGAGCTCTTCCAAAATAATTGAATAGAAACAGTCTGGGCTAAAATCACAGCCCAAAGAGCCAAAAAAAATTACAAGATAAGCACTATTTAACTAAGGTGTAGGTAGGATTGAGCAATGAACCAGGCCCACCCGAAAACCCGACCGATCCGACCAGTTTTGGGCGGGTCTGAAAATATTCGGGTCGGATTTCGGGTCTTATTTTTGGGTTTGGGTCGATAACGGGTCATACATATAGTCTGAACCCGATTTTTTTTGTTGAACGGTGTCTCTCTCCGCCTCCCTCAGCTGCCTCCCAAGTGTCAATCTCACAAAACATCACAGCCGACTCTTCGTTGTTCTATCTCAGAAATTGCTCAACCAAGGTTTGCTTTCTTTTTCAATTCTTTTGGGTTCTTGGGTTTGTTTTGGTTAGTGGGTTTTTGTTTGTTTTACTGATTCTGGGCTTGGAGGGTTGTGGTATGTGTGTGTTAATTTTTGTTCACATTGCTCTGTTTTTAGTTGGTTCTTAGGTTTTGTTTTAATTATGTTTCACAAACCTGTGAGTCTCTATATCTTCCTCTAACATTTTAAATTTCTCTGTAACTATTTTGATGATTTATTTATAAACCTTATACGGGTTTTTTGTTTTTGATGTTACAGAAACAATGGCTGTTCCTTTGCTGACAAAGAAGATTGTTAAGAAGCGTGTGAAGCAGTTCAAGGGCCCACAAAGTGACAGGAGGATTTCTGTCAAGGTTGTTTCTTTGCCCAAATTTGTTCATACCCTTTTGTTGTTTTTATCTAATTTTAATGTTTGTGTGTGTTATTCTGGTCTGAATTTTTAATTCAAATGTTTGTTGGGATTATGTCATCGTTTGACAATGTTTAGACTGATTGGACGGGGACCCATTTGTTCAAATCTTAGGTACAAATCGCATGCTTTCTGCAAATGTATATTTTTCACATGTTTCCATTAATATTTATGGCAGCTTTGGGCACATTTTACAAGTCTTTAAAACTTGCACATCTGAGCATAAAGATTAGAGACCTGCATAGCTATTTTTGGCCTCCGTTTGTGTCTAAGTCCTAGCATTAAGGTAATGAGTAGATGGTGATGCAAAACATTAGTTGTATGACTCAAATTCACTAGGGGTGTACTTGCTATGAAGGGAAAGATGCTCTCGATATGTTGATGCATGCTCATTCTTGGAAATTGTAACATGAAATGCCTGTTAGACTGCTGTTTGATGCCCTTTTGTTTGGCTGTAATACAATTGAGAGAGAGAGAGGGTTAGGGGGAGCATAGAAACTTAAAACTAGTAGCCGTATCTTTATCAGATGCACATCAGATGGTTATAAATTAGTTTGCAATCATTAAAACAGAGTAATAGAAAAAAAAAATTGCTTTATAAATTAGTTTTCAAAATATGCTCAACTATGTTCTACTTCACTATATTTTCCTAAGTTTGCAACATTTAAGTTGGGGATCTGAATTGAAAACAAGATTATTTTAACATTTAAGTCTACGACCTTGTATCATATACCCCTTCAATAGTGTGTGGTTATGTAAGGAGAGAAAATAAATATAACAATTCTGATGGTTAGATTAAACTTCAACTTATTGGTATTGTTTTTCCTCGAATCTAATTATAGGTTTAATGCACAAATAACACAGGCTGAAAGAATTGTTGATAGGTAAAGGGCTAGCTCAGTCTTGGTCTCGGAAAGAGGAGAGCTGTAAGTTCAATTCCATAAGTAATTTGTGGTTCATTATGGGCCAGTTTTTCTTCTTTCTGCTAGTGCCTTTCGTCCCCAAGTCATCTTCACATGCTTCTTCCTTGTTATTTATTTGTCATCCTTTGCATAACTTCTTTGTGCCCTGTGAAGTTCATGAAGCTAAATGTCAAATGGGAATAGTGCTGCATTTTCCTTTTCTTTTGATAATGTGAATCTTGGATAAGATGTTAAATCAGCTCTAAATCAAGTCAATTCCGACTAGAAAATTGGGTACCAATTATTTAACTAGTACACATCATCCCATATTCCACATTGGTCTAAATGTCAGTCAATATGTAAAATAAAGTGTTTTTGTTTTTTACTCAAAATTTTGTTTTTGATGTGAAAGTATATTGCAAATGTGCAGATTAGCAAGAATAAGCAACACCAATATAGAACTGCAGCGTTGGATGTGTGGGAAAAACTAGAGGATTTTGTTCGGTCACAATCACATTCTTGATGTGCACCGGCTTTTTACCAATAGATAGTTTGCTTGAAAAATCAATTACCGATATTTACAAATTTGGATACTCTGGTGTTTATGTCAAAAGTTGGTACTTTGATAAAAATAAGTAGGGCATTGTAGTTGACATTGTTTATTTTAAGTGTGTGTGTAAATTGGCTAATTAATATATATATATATATATTTATATTAATTAGCCAAGTGAGGGCGTGTAGGGCATGAGAGATATAAGGTTGGTTAGGATATGTGTTACGAAATGCAACGGTTGTGACAAAAACATAATAACTGAGTGTTGAACCTAGGATAGTATGGATAGGTTGTGGAGATCCAACTCCTCTATCAGCTCCAGAACTAGTTGTCCTCCTGATATTGTAAATGAAGAAAATCACACTATTGATGATAATGAGTTGATCCCTGATTTTCGTAATTGGAATGTTCCTAAAATTGATACTAAAACTGTTTATAAAACTAGTTTTGTTGAAAATGCTTTTCATTCTGCTTACAAAACCAGAACTGTTGAAAAAATTTTATCTATTTCAAAAGTTCATGAAAAATGCTGTTTGTTCACTAAAAGAAATATTAATGAATTCTTTGCTGCTAAAAAATTCAGTTATTTGCATATTGGTATGGTTCAAGTTGCTATTAAACCACTTACCCCAAAGGGTATTAATGCTTCTGTTCTCATGTGTTTAAGAGATGCTAGATTTAAGATTTTTAAAGATAGCATTCTTGGTATGATTACTGCTTCTATGTATGATGGTCCTGTTTATTTTAACTGTTATCCTGATCTTACTCTTACTTTGGATGATCCTAATATTATTAAAGCTTTGACATTGAATATTGTTTCATCTGGTTATCACATGGAAGAAGGTAGTAAGCCTTTTACTTTAATTTATCGCATGTATTATAGATTATTGGGTACTCAGATGAACCCATGCGCTAAGATTTCTAGAGAACTTTCTGGTAAAACCATGTTAATTCAATGTTCAACCCCCTGATGCTAAAATTTAAGTTCCAAAAATGATTCAATGGTAAGATGTTAAGCTTTCTAATGATTGGTTTTTGGAACAAGAATCCCCTCCTGCTAAACCTGTTTTTGATGAACTAGATCTCACCTATATTCAACAATATCTTGATGGTACTGTTAAAATAAGTTGTCAAAACAATCTACCTTTGAGGATCAACGAAGGAAGACATTCCTTTGCTGGATCGAGGATCAACGAAGGAAGACATTCATTTGCTGGATCTGAAAGTATTTCAAAAAGAGATCAAGAGATCAATAATTTTTTAAAAAAGAATTTGGAAAAACCCTCTGATTTATAGCTAAAAGGAGTTTCCAGTGGTAATTCACAAGTTAGCACTCCTTTCTATTCTACTAAAGCTAAATCTTCCTCTCCTCATGGCAATGTTGCTATTGATGATCAAGAAGACTCTGTATCTGTCACTCCATCAGATTTTGATTCTCCTCCTATTGAAAATCCTCTTGTTTACCAAAATCAATTAAGAGTTTTGACTATTTTAAATGATGATTTTGAGATTGATTGGGATTCTTTGTACAATGAGTTTATGCTTTCAAAAAACAGACCTAAAAGAAAATATTTCCAAAATAATTTTGCTCAGTCTGAAAAAGACCGTGTTAAGAAAAAATTGTTGGAAAAAAAGAATCAATTTAAAAAACATATTTTGTTTTTTGATTTTCTTGAAAACCATTATGTTTTAAAAGATGAGGTTTCAAAATAACATTTAAATGTGATAAAAAAAAATCAAATTTTGTTAAAATAGATAAAACTATTATTAGGTCTAGTCATCCTCCTCTTGAGCCAATTTTGATAACTACTAAGAAGGATGAAGTGACAAAAGAGGAAGTGAAAGCCTCTCATTTCAAAATTGCTAATGATCAAACTCCCATTGTTAGTTTTATTGAAGAAAACAATTTTACTAATCAATCTTTACATATTATTGGTCAACAGCTTGACTGTATTGAAGAAAAAATTGTTGAAAAACCTGTTTATGAAAAATCTGTTTATGTTAAAACTTAGAAACCTTTGATTGATTTACCCAGTCAAAGAGAAAAAGTTATGTTTAAAACTTCTCAGTTCAAGACTTTTGAAATTGTTGAAAATATGTTTTCTGATTTAAAAGTTAAAACTGAGGGTACTTCTACAAGTACTCCGGTTGCTCAAACCACTACGAGTACTCCAGTTGCTCGAACTATTTCTAAAAAAGAAATTATTTCTGAAGAAAATACAGATTCTGATATTGTTTCTTCTTTTTCTGCAAAAAGAATCTTTGATGATGATTTACCAGAAATTAAAAGATTTGTTGGAAACTCCAAACCCATGTCTTTTACTAAAAACTGGTATTCAAAACCTACTTATCCTGATATACAGTTTGAAGAGAGATCTTTTCAAACACAGTTTTCTGTTTCTGCTGATAAGCTTTATGAATGGAATATTGATGGTTTGTCTGAACAAGAAATCATTAATAAAATGAGTCATATGTCTATGATTGGTATTGCTTATCAAAATAACCATGATCTTGATCAACCTGAAATTGTTAATTTACTTGTTACTGGTTTTTCTGGTACTCTTCGTGAATGGTAGGATTCATATATTACTGAAGAATCTAGAGAGTTTATTAAACATGCTGTTAAAAAGAATGATGAAGGTTTGCCTATTTTTAATGAAAGTATTGGTCGTGGTATTCTTGATGGTGTCAATACCTTGATCTATACTATTCTTAAACATTTTGTTGGTGCTCCATCCAATATTTCATCTCATGTTTCTGATTATTTGAATAATTTGAGTTGTCCTACTATGTCTGATTACAGATGGTATCAAGATATTTTTACTTCCAGAGTGATGCTTCGAAAAGATTGTCATAAGCCTTATTGGAAAAAAAAAGTTTATTGACGGTCTGTCTCCTATCTTTGCTCATAAGGTAAAACAAGAATTAATGGGTAAAAATGATTCTATTGATTATAATAATTTAACCTATGGTGATATTTTTAGTACTATTAAAAAACTTGGTATCATTATGTGTAATGATGAAAAATTGTTAAAACACCAATTAAAGAATAAAAAGAAAGCTAAATATGAGATGAGAAATTTCTGTGAATAATATGGTTTGCCTCCTATTGCTCTTTCCAGGCAAAAAAGTAAAAAACATGATAAAAAATATAGAAATAACTTTGTTAAACCTAATGATTTCTATGCTAAGAAGAAAAATGTTTCTAAAAAATATGTTAAACAAAGATCAGGTAAAGGTAAATGCTTTAACTGTGGTAAACCTGGACACTTCAGTAAAGACTGTAAGGAAAAACCTGGTAAGTTAAAAAACAAGTTTAACATGTTAAATATTGATGATAAAGAGCAAGAAGAATTATTCAGAATCCTTGAATCAAACAACTCGTCTAATTCTTTGGAAGATGATTTTTCTTCTTCACCTGATTCTTGCTATCAATCTGCTGATGATTCTTCTAATTCTCCTAATATTAAAATTGGCTGTAGAGATTCTTGTTGCAATGTTGTTAAAACTGTTGATGCTCTCACCAAGAGTGAAGAAGATGAAAAATTAATAATTCAACTGATAAATCAAATTCAAAATCCTGAATTACAAAAAGAATATTTGGATAAGTTTAAGAAAAATTTGGTGAAAGAAGAAACTGGTAAAAAACTAAAATCAACTATAAGCTTTGAGGAAACTTTGGAAAGATTTAATAAAAAGAAATCCAAAGAATTAATTGTTAATGATCTCCAACATGAAATTAATATTGTTAAACAAGAAATAAATGAATTAAAACATGAATTTAAAAGCATGAAAAGTGATAAAAATAATCTCAAACAAGAATTGATAATGTTAAAAACTGATAAAAATCTTAATAAATCTGGTAATGAACAAGATAAGCACAACGATGAAGCTGAATCCAGTCAACAGGCTCTTCTTTCTAATAAGGGTATTGTTGATGATCCTCAACTTGCTCTTGTTAATAAAATACTTCCTCCAAAATGATTTACAAAAGTTAAAATTGTTGTTTCTTCTGATTATCATTTCACTGTTATTGCTATGATTGATTCTGGTGATGATATGAACTGTATCCAAGAAGGATTTATTCCTTCAAAATATTTTGAAAAATATACTGAAAGATTGGTTTCTGCTAATGGTTCCCAAATGAAGATCAAATATGAATTGAATAATGCTCATGTTTGCCATTATAATGTCTGTTTCAAGATTCCTTCTGTTCTTATTAAAAATATGGCTGATAAAGTGATTTTTGGTCTGCCATTTATTAATACTTTGTATCACTTTCTTGTTGAACATGATGGAATTACTACTGATCCATTTGGACAGAAAGTAAAATTTAAATTTGCTTCAAAAATTGATATTGACATTGATAATCTGTCCTATAAGAAAGACTCCCCCATGAATGAGCTTATTCAAGAACTAGTGATGAGTTCTTGCCAAAATTTCACTGATGATTATAAAGGTAATATTTGTAATACCAAAATGTTAAGTATTATCAACTATTCTAATATTATCAATGTTTCTTTGCAAGAATCGGAGAATGTTTCATGGATAAATACCACTAATAAGTGGAATAATACTAATACTTATACCACTAGTAAGTGGACTATTATGGCTTCCTCAGCAAAGAGGAAGAATAAGGGAAAAGCACTAGCACAGGGCTATTCTCAAGACAAAAGGTTCCTAGCAGGACAACCTTTTAAAATGCTTGAAGGCGCATCTTCTGGGGTAAAACCTAGTGGATTAACATCCCTTCAAGGAGATGTCTCGGCAGAGGTGACATACTCCAATGGTGATATGGCAATTGCTTTACAATAAGTTTTGTCTCGAAATTTACAATTCCACAATGGAATCTATTCAAAGTTACCAGATTCTATTAAATTCATTCTTGATAACTTTCAATTTGCTTTTACTAGAAATCACCATAGTGTTTTCCAAAAAACCCTTAAAGCCCTTGAAATCCACCTTGTTAACCTTACTGCTCAAAATGAGGACCTTACTACTCAAAATGAGGCTTATATTAGCCACTATGGTAACCTTGCTTCAGAAAACAATTTTGTTTCAGAAAATAACCCTGTTGCAGAAAATGAGGCTCTTCAAAGCCGTCTTAAAGCCTACATTAGTCAACTCTTTGGTAAAGAGGAAATCCATTCAATGGATAATGAGAATATAATGGGCACTGATTATGCTAGATTGAGTCTTAAGACCCAATCTCTATTAAGAAGTGGTGTTGCCAATTTGTCGACGGATATACAATTACGTATTTTGAGAAGCAAGGCTATGTATAGGTCTGTTGACCTATGGTTCAAATATTTCAAAAAACTTGTTACTGCCACTATTCCTGATCCTAATGAATTAGGCGAAGGTGATAATGTCTTTATTCAGCTTGATTGGGAAGAATACTTTGGGAGAACTCTCAGAGTGTATGAAAAGAAATACCCATTTCCTGGCCTTTTGATAAATTATGATGATGGTTCATATGTTGCTGGTGATTCAGATGATGATGATGACAGTGACCCTAACTGGCTTTCCCAAATGTTTGAATATGGCTTTATCAGGTTTATAAAATTAACAAGCCATTATCAAGCCAGCCAACTCCCACAAATTATTCAGGATGCTATTAAAGGATTTAACAGTCCTTTTGTTTCCATCAGATGCTAGAGTACATTGCCAAAATGGGAAAGAGATAACTGGATGAATGTCCAGCCCTCAAAGCATCTCATTCTCATTAATGGTCACACTCACCGAGGGCCATGGTTTGAAGGAAATTCTTAATTGTCCTTTGATGATCCTTTTGCTCTTGCAGAATGTTGGAGAAATTATTTTAATAACCAAATTATTAATGTTGCTAAGAATTTATGGAAAAATTATCATTTCATGGGAAGCACAGACAGGATTTCTATATTTGGTCCCGGACCATATTCTGATGCCATTGCTCATTTGTGAATTGCTGATCATTGTAATCCAAGAAGTCTTCTCATCCTAGGGAAAACTTCAATGTTTGAGCCAATTTTATATTGTGGATTCTATAATCAGTATGTTATTTACTATGAGCATGAATGTGATTCTCCACAAAGCCCTTTTGATCATTTTGATGGTTATCCATCCGATACTCCTTCCACTGATTAATGAGTTCATTCCTAAGATTTCTACTATTTGAGACTGCTGCTACTTATTTGTCTGGCTTGCACAAAAGCCAAAATACTTCAATGGCTTTGAAGAATATGTTGCTGAAAAAGCGGAACTGTTTCAAGATACTCTGGATTTAGCGGAAGATTTTGATTCTCCTATTTGTCTGGCCTGCACAATGGCCAAAAAACTTCAATGTTTACTACTGCTAAAAGCTTATTTCCCACCAATATGATGCTTCTGAAGATGAGAAAGTTTCTTGTGATTGGTTCTTTTGGGCACCAATAATATGGCCTAAAAGGTGGTCTAGAATCTAAAGACACCTATTATTTGGCCTAGGTTCTCAGATTTTCAGACATTCCATCTCTACGGAAGGTTCCCAAAAATATGGAGACAAAAAAGAAAATTTATTATTCAGTCACTATTCACCTGTCATTATTCATCTATCACTATTCATCCGTTACTATTCATGACACTGTTCATTCCGAATTTTGCCTATTTAAGGGGGGTTGTCCCTTATGTTTAGAACAAGTTTTACTTTAAGATTTTCTTTCCTTAGAACTCCTTCTCTTAGGAAGCCTTCCTAGAAAGAGAAGTCCTTGTTTCTACTACTACATTGTTCACTACAAACCTTGTAACTAAGACTAGTTCAAACTTTGTAACTGTCAACCTGTTCTGAGATCTTGTATTAACTACTACTACTGCTGTAAGTGTTTTGTACTACTTTCAATAAGCAAGTATTTTCAGTTTTATATTCATTAAACTACTTGTTGCTACCGCCACCTTAGACAGATTACCGCCATACCGGACGGTTCTAAATTGCTTTCATTTACTTTGAATTATTTTTGATATAAACTGCTTAGCTGGTTCTACCGCCTTTATTATTGTTCTAACTTATTACTTTCATTATATTACTGCTTGACTGGTTCTACCGCCTTATTATTGTTCTAACATATTCTTTTACATTACATCCGCTATATTATTATTGTGCTTCCGCATTCAGCTGTGCGTCTTTCCCCCTTTATGGTATATATATATATATTAGTAAAGGTCTATCCTCTGCAACAAACGTACAAAGAAATTGATTTACATCTGACTAATTGTGTGACATACATTTAAAATTTATTGAGCATGGTGGCTAATATCTTTTGGCCAAAGAATGTGCACCATCTACCATTCTTTGAAATTTGTGTATGTAGCCATCCAATGCCGACCCAATAAATTTGGAGGCTTCAAGCTATAGCTTTAAATGGGTTTTTTTTTTTTTTTTTTGTCACTTAAAATAATATCATCATAAGTTTTTATTAAAAAATAATAAGCTTACTTTTTAAAATGACTATTATTATTATTATTATTATTGGTTTTGGGAAAATGCTAAAGGTATAACAACTTTTACTACAAAAAAAAAAACCTTACAAATTGATGTAATAATGAATGTGATTGATGACACTTCAAGAAAATAATAGACAAGTATTTGAATGAACAATGCTAGGGAATAATACTATAAATTTTACAATATGAGGCATATCATCAATCACAAAAATGAATTCAAATATGCATTTATTAGATTGTTGTAGTCCATCAATTATATTTAGTATAGTCACATCAATTTGTAAATGCTATGTAGTAAAATTTATAGTATTTCAAGTATTTTCCTGTTTGACTTACTTCTTATGATTGGTGACACACATTTACTTGTAAGAGCTATCTATTTAAATTTAGGGTCTTCTTAAATGTGGAGGAAAAATGTGAAAGTAATGTGAGCGTTTGGATTCAACTTAATCCAGGGTTTTCAGTTTGCGTTTGCGTTTTGCTGAAGCTGGGACCCACACACACGGGAGGAAACGCAAGGCTGTTGAGAAACGCAAGTTTTCAGCTGCACTATTTGACCAAGTCAACTGTGAACAGTGCACCTGTGCATTGTTCACGGACCCACAAATTCCACTTTTTAGCATTTTTTTTTTATTAAAAATGGGTCACACGGTACTATTCACACATTTAAAAATTATTTTGCTACAGTGTTTTCAGTTTCAGTAAAAATAAGCTCAATCCAAATTGACCCAATATATCTTTTTTATTAAAAAAGAAAAAAGAAAAAAGAAAAAGTGATTCTTCTAAAATTTTTTGGGTCTTCTTAGTAATCATTTTTTACCCTCACATTTGGGGCCTTCCACTACTAAGGGGGCCCTAGGCGGCCTAAGTGGCCTAATGCCTAGAGCCAGTCCCTACAACCACCTATGACCCTTAGAGTCACAGTGGAGGAGGTAAAGCCTCCAAAAAGCTATTTTTACCACTCAACGACCAAAATACATGCATTATCAATGGTTGTCAAGCTAAAAAGTTTGGCAACTTGCTACATTAAACTATCATCTTTAATAGTTTACTATAGCAACAAAGTTGTATAAAAAACAAATTTTATTTAGTTTCTCTTTGTTCTTTCATTATTATATATTTTCTCTTTTTTCTTTCTTTCTTCTTACTTTTCTCTTTTTTTCTTTGGTCGAGCCTCTCTCTTATGGCCTGTTTGGAAGTTTAGAGAATGAGGAGAGTAGAGGGGAGGAGAGTAGTGGAGAGGAGAGTAGAGTGGAATGGTTATCCTCCACCTTGTTTAGATGTTTTTAAAATTAGTAAGGGGGAAGGGAGTAGTTAACCCTCCCTCTTGTTTGGATGTTTTAAAAATTAGGATGGAAATGAGAGGAAATGATTTAAATAGACAAATTTACTTTTATTTGAAAATGGACTTACAACATTGGTCTATGATTAATTTGTTAGATAAAATAATTATTTAATCAACATTTTCATTCCATCAAATACCACTGATAAAAGTATAAAACTATCCATCAAAAAGAAAGATATATATAAATATATATATAACTACTATTAACTATTATAAAATAATTTTTATTACCTCAAAAAGAATTATAATAAAAATAAAATAAAATTTTCTTTATTGTATATACATGTGTTGTGTTGAAGAAGAAAGAGTTTAACCCAAAAAAAAAAAGAGGTTTACCCAGCGAAAGCGAACCCCAAGGAGAACCCGTCGGAGCGAGCCACCATAGTGTTAGAGTACGGCGAGTGGCAAACCCCAAGGAGAACCCGTCGGAGTGAGCCACCATCGTGTTGGAGCACGGCGAGTACTCACCGTTGTTGTCGCTCACTACGTCAACAGAGACCAGAAAGTTGGAGCAACACGCTTTCATGGGTGTTGCGGGATCGAAGCTCGAGTAAGCTCTCGGAGACCAGTTCCCTGAAGGTGAGCGCTACTTCAGTCTCGAAAATTTTGGCAACACTCACTATTGCAACGGCATTTTGCAAGTTCAATCCGAATCATTTTGCTTCTTTTTTTAAAAAAAATTTGTTTTGTTTTTATTTTTCGTTTTGATTTTGTGGTTAGGGTTTCAATTTCTAATGGAATTTGTATTTCATCGCGAGCTTGAATTTTTCTTGTTGGGTTGCCTTATTTGCAAAGTCAGTATCAAAGGTGAATAATGAGATTCAAATTTTTTTTTCATTCACCTCAAATTTTATCAGGAAACAAACAAAGATTATTTATATAATCTATTTGTAATTTTGTTAATTTAGAAAGGGTAAATTAAGGAATTCATTTAGTCAATAATTTATCTACTCTACTCTCCCTCCAAATCTCTCCAATTTGGGGAATTAAAAATGAAGGGTTGGAGGTAGTTGAAACCCCTACAAATCCCTCCCCCTCCTTCCTTAAAAAACTTCCAAACAAGATAATTAAATTACTCTCCCTCCCTTTACTCTACCCCCCCCCCTTTTTAAACTCCCAAACAGGCCATTAGTCTTCACTCTCGCCTCTCTTAGCACTCTTACACTTTCTCTTCAGTCTTTTATCTTTTGTCGGTGATGGTGGCAGTGGTGAGTCGTTTTGTTGCTAGTGGTGCTGGTGGTAGTAATGGGTCATTGGTGTGGGTTCAATGATCCTTGGGTTTGGGTTGGGATCGGGCTGTGGTTTGAGGTTTGAGGTTTTATGGTTTTTTTTTCCCCGTCAGTGTTGGTGGTTGCTAGCAGTGGGTTGTGGGTGGTTGGGTTATTGTTTGTGGGTTGAAGTTTTATGTTATTTTTCCCAGTGGTGGTGGTGGCTAGCAATGGGGTTGTGGGTTGTTGGGTTCTTGTTTGTGAATATATATATATATTTTAATCGATGGTGATGGTGGCTAGCATTGAAGAGAGAGAGATGGAAAATAAGATAATAGAGAAAGATGAGAGAGTAAGAATAAAAAAAAAAGAATATTCAAATAAAATGGAAAAAAATACAACCTTTGATATTGAGTGTATTACAAAGTGGGTTGTTAAAATACAACTTTTGAGTTACTAAAACTTAATTTTTTTAGCATTTTCACTATAAATACTCTTAACATTGAAGAACTCATTAAAATTAGTTAAAACGAGGAGTCAAAAGTAGGCAATAGAGGGTGAATGATTAATAATAGGAGCTTTTCATTATTTTAAAAATCATTACAACTCAAGTAACATTAAAATGAACAACCATTTTGTCCCCAATGACATTGATTAATCAAACCCACCTCCGGCCCCTCCCCCCTCTTTTTTTGGGTAAATCCTAGAAACCAACAAAAGAAAATACAAACTCAGCTGGACCACATATTTTTATTTTTTTACTTGCAAGTAGGCAACTTGAACATGATGATCATCATCAATCACCATGCATGCAAATTCCAATTACATGATGGTGCATAAAGGGGAAGGTTCAGGACTGAAGTGATCAAATTGATTTTGATTCACATTACAACTCCTTCTACACCCGTGACTAAAACTTTCACAATTTGGCCTTCCATGGCAGCTGCACAGTCACATCGGGGTGGCCTACATTGGCCACAATGGCATGACCCCTCACTACGACCTTGAACACATTCCGTACAACAACAGGGTCCCAAATCCAACCGGTCCATATATAGCCATAGGCAACTAGAGTCTAGAACATAATTTTTTTACTTGCAAGTAGGCAACTAGAACATGATCACCATTATCATCATCATGCATGCATTCAAATTCCCAATTACATGCTGGTGCATCCAGAGGAAGTTTCTTCACGGAAGAGACTGATTGATTGACATCTAACCAATTGTGTGAGATGTATATAAAATTTATTATGTTTAGTGGCTAATATCTTTTGGCCAAAGAACGTGCACCAACTACCATACTTTGAAATTTGCATATGCAGCCATTTAGGGCTGGCCTAGCAAATTTGGAGGCTTAAGATGATAGCTTTAATTTGTTTTTTTTTGTTTTTTTTTTTTTTTTTTTTTTTTTTAATCATTTAAAATAAAATTTAACTTGTATTTTACTTCATGAATTTTTTATTAAAAAAAAATCCATTATTCGTACTTTTTATATTTTAATATGACAATTATTTTTATTTTTTTGGTTTTATGAAAATGATAAAAGTATAACGAATATTACTATAAATAACTTAAAAATTGATATAGTAATAAATGTGACTAATTGGTGATAGTTTAAGAAAATAATAAACGAGTATTTGAATGAACGATTCTATAAATTTTACAATATAAGGCTTACAAAAATGTATTACCAATTACAAAAAATAATTCAAATATACATTTATTAGGTTGTTGAAGTCTACCGATTATATTCATTAATTGTCATATCAATTTGTAAATTTTATATAGTAAAATTTATAATATTTTTCTATATGATTTTTTTTTTTTAGAAGATTGAAATTCAACTCTAATCTTATCTAAATAAATATAAGTGTGAAATTTTTTTTCCGAAAACTTAACGACACTTTATCTTCTACTCTTAACATTTTTTGTGGCAGGGGTGCCTAGGCGGCCTAATGCCTAGGGCCCTGCAGCAATCATCTATAATCCTTAACAGGAAGAACTCATTAAAATTAATTAACAAGGGAAATCAAAAGTAGGCATTACACATTGGATAGGGAATGATTGATAGAAGTATTTTAATATTTAAAAAATCATTACAACTCAAGTAGAGTAACACTAAAATGAACATCCATTTGGCCTCAACCACATTTATTAAACAACCCATATATACACATCCTGATTAATCTTCTTCTTTTAACCCAGACGGACAATTAAAAAAAAAAAATCCAGCCGGACCACAAAGGCAACTAGAACATTATTTATTTTCCTGCAAGTAGGCAACTAGAACATGACTACCATTATCATCATGCGTGCTTGCAAACTCTAAAAACTACATGATGGTGCATCCAGAGAAAGTTTCTTCACATCTATACCCGCCACCATACCTATCATAAACGGGCCTTCCATAATAGCAGCCATCATAACATGGGTGTGGCCTATCATGACCATAATGGCATGGCCCTCCATCACGACCCTCATAGCATTCCGTACAACACGTTCCAAACCCAACCGGGCAAGCCGGCACTGCAGGTACAGGAACCGGCGGTGGAACCGGTTTAGCATGAGGCCATCGCTTAGTACCATGACCACAAAGGCATGGCCCCCCACCACGACGCCCACAGCATTTCGTACAACAAGTCCCACATCCACACGGCCGTACAGGCACACAAACCGGTCCAAGAGTAAGCTTTGGAACCGGTTCAGGGTCTTTCTTTTGTGGTGGATTCTTCTCCTTCTCAGGTGGCTTCTCTTTCTCAGGTGGCTTGGTCGTCTTCTCAATCTCTCTAATCTCGATGCTCTTAATGGTAACACCACCCTTGCAAATTATCTTTTGCTTTACCTTTTCAGGACAGCAACATACCACTTTTATTACCACTTTTAGCTTTTTAGCTATACAAAAAGTCATTTTATCTATTTTAACTCCACACATACTACAGCAGTGGATCTATTTTAACTTTTAACCCAATAAAATAATATAAATATCCCAATAAAATAATATAATTACTACAATAAAATAATATATCTCACTACAAAAAAAAAACCTCCACACCATCATCCACAACCACCTCCATCATCAGCCACACCCACAACCACCACCACCACCACCACCACCGGCCACAACCACCATCTACTTTGACAATCACAACAGAACATAGAGAAAAAAAAAAAAACAAAAAACAAAAAACAAAAAAAAACAAAACCACAACCACATTCACAAATTCCACAAACACCATTTCTATTCTCAATTCATTGAATCAATCACTTCTAAACAACGATTCCAGGCACCGAGCTCCCGGCCTGAGCTGTGGGACCCAGATTCTTGATCTTAACCGTGGCGGAGGAGCTCAGATTCTCCATCTTGATCTGCGTGTTTTGAGCTGAGCCAAACCGAAGCCTCCACCCGCGTTGGCGGCGTCGAGGCGAGCTGTGGTGAAGGTGCGAATGGAGGAGTCGTCTTCATCGGAGTTTCAGTGTTTGCAGCGTCGGGGGCTTCCTCGTCGGAATCGTCGTCAGAATCAATGTGGGCGATGGGGCTTGAGGTGGGTCGGCGAGCTGGGATGGCGGAACAGATCGGCGATGAGGGAGTTGGCCGGCGAGCTAAGGGATGAGGGAGATGAGGGAGCTGGCCGGCGAGAAAGAGAGGAAAAAAAATTGAGAAAGAAAGAAAAAAAAAATTGAGGAAGAAAGAAGAAAGAGAGAAGCCGGATAGAGAGAGAGAGAGAAAATAGGAAATGTATATTTAATTGGAGAGGAGAGAGAATTGTAATAAAAAAGTTTTTTTTTTTTTTTTACCTGTGAGCTACAGTGCACATCTAAAAATAGATGTGCACTGTAGCTGAGGAGCTAAATCTTTTAGATTTAGCTCCACTGCTGCATGGTGTTTTTTGTGATAAAAAGCTAAAAAAATACTATTATACCTATATAGCTCCACTGCTACAAATGCTCTTAGAAATCAATTTTTGCCCTCACATTTGGGGCCTTCCACCACTAAGGGGGCCCTAGGCGGCCTACGTGGCCTAATGCCTAGAGCCAACCCCTACAACCATCTATGACCCTTAGAGTCACAGTGGAGGAGGTAAAGCCTCCAAAAAGCTATTTTTACCACTCAACGACCAAAATACATGCATTATCAATGGTTGTCAAGCTAAAAAGTTTGGCAACTTGCTACATTAAACTATCATCTTTAATAGTTTACTATAGCAACAAAGTTGTATAAAAAACAAATTTTATTTAGTTTCTCTTTGTTCTTTCATTATTATATATTTTCTCTTTTTTCTTTCTTTCTTCTTACTTCTCTCTTTTTTTCTTTGGTCGAGCCTCTCTCTTATGGCCTGTTTGGAAGTTTAGAGAATGAGAAGAGTAGAGGGGAGGAGAGTAGTGGAAAGGAGAGTAAAGTGAAATGGTTATCCTTCACCTTATTTGGATGTTTTTAAAATTAGTAAGGGGAAAGGGAGTAATTAACCCTCCATCTTGTTTGGATGTTTTAAAAATTATGATGAAAATGAGAGGAAATGATTTAAATAGACAAATTTACCCTTATTTGAAAATGGACTTACAACATTGGTCTATGATTAATTTGTTAGATAAAATAATTATTTAATCAACATTTTCATTCCATCAAACACCACTGATAAAAGTATAAAACTATCCATCAAAAAGAAAGATATATATAAATATATATAACTACTATTAACTATTATAAAATAATTTTTATTACCTCAAAAAAAAATTATAATAAAAATAAAATAAAATTTTCTTTATTGTATATACATGTGTTGTGTTGAAGAAGAAAGAGTTTAATGAAAAAAAAAAAAAAAAGGTTTTCCTAGTGAAAGTGAACCCCAAGGAGAACCTGTCGGAGCGAGCCACCATAGTGTCAGAGTACGGCAAGTGGCGAACCCCAAGGAGAACCCGTCGGAGCTAGCCACCATCGTGTTGGAGCACGGCAAGTACTCACCGTTGTTGACGCTCACTGCCTCAACGGAGACCAGAAAGTTGGAGCAATGCGCTATCATGGGTGTTGCAGGATCGAAGCTCAAGAAAGCTCTCGAAGACCATTTCCTTGAAGGTGAGCGCTACTTCGGTATTGAAAATTTAGGCAACACTTGCTATTGCAACGGCGTTTTACAGGTTCAATCCGAATCGTTTTGCTTCTTTTTTAAAAACAATTTTGTTTTGTTTTTATTTTTCGTTTTGATTTTGTGGTTAGGGTTTCAATTTCTAATGGAATCTGTATTCCATTGCGAGCTTGAATTTTTCTTGTTGGGTTGCCTTATTTGCAAAGTCAGTATCAAAGGTAAATAATGAGATTCAAATTTTTTTTCGTTCACCTCAAATTTTCTCAGGAAACAAACAAATATTATTTATATAATCTATTTGTAATTTTGTTAATTTAGAAATGGTAAATTAGGGAATTCATTTAGTCAATAATTTATCTACTCTACTCTCCCTCCAAATCTCTCCAATTTGGGGAATTAAAAATAAAGATTTGGAGGTAGTTGAAACCCCTCCCCCTCCTTCCTTAAAATCCTTCCAAACAAGGTAATTGAATTACTCTCCCTTCCTTTACTCTGGTCCCCCCCTTTTTTTAAACTCCCAAACAGGCCATTTGTCTTCACTCTCGCCTCTCTTCGCACTCTTACACTTTCTCTTCAATCTTTTGTCTTTTGTCGGTGATGGTGGCAGTGGTGAGTCGTTTTGTTGCTAGTGGTGCTGGTGGTAGTAGTGGGTCATTGGTGTGGGTTCCTAGAAACCAACAAAAGAAAATACAAACTCAACTGGACCATGTGACATAGGCGACTAGAGATCACATATATATATATATATATATATTTTTTTTTTTTTCTTGCAAGTAGGCAAGATTGTCTTTTGTCGGTGATGGTGGCAGTGGTGAGTCGTTTGTTGCTAGTGGTGCTGGTGGTAGTAGTGGGTCATTGGTGTGGGTTCCTAGAAACCAACAAAAAATACAAACTCAACTGGACCATGTGACAAGGCGACTAGAGATCACATATATATATATATATATTATTTTTTTTTTTTTTTTTTCTTGCAAGTAGGCAACTGGAACATGATGATCATCATCAATCACCATGCATGCAAATTCTAATTACATGATGGTGCATAAAGGGAAAGGTTCAGGACTGAAGTGATCAAATTGATTTTGATTCACATTACAACTCCTTCTACACCCGCGACTAAAACTTTCACAATTTGGCCTTCCATGGCAGCTGCACGGTCACATCGGGGTGGCCTACATTGGCCACAATGGCATGACCCCTCACTACGACCCTGAACACATTCCGTACAACAACAGGTCCCAAATCCAGCCGGTCCATCTATAGCCATAGGCAACTAGAGTCTAGAACATATTTTTTTTACTTGCAAGTAGGCAACTAGAACATGATCACCATTATCATCATCATGCATGCATGCAAATTCCCAATTACATGCTGGTGCATCCAGAGGAGGTTTCTTCACGGAAGAGACTGATTGATTGACATCCAACCAATTGTGTGAGATGTAAATAAAATTTATTATGTTTAGTGGCTAATATCTTTTGGCCAAAGAACGTGCACCAACTACCATACTTTGAAATTTGCATATGCAGCCATTTAGGGCTGGCCTAGCAAATTTGGAGGATTAAGATGATAGCTTTAATTTTTTTTTTTTTTAATAAATTATTATTATTATCATTTAAAATAATATTTAACTTGTATTTTACTTCATGAATTTTTTTATTAAAAAAAATCCATTATTCTTACTTTTTATATTTTAATATGACAATTATTTTTATTTTTTTGGTTTTATGAAAATGATAAAAGTATAACGAATATTACTATAAATAATTTAAAAATTGATATAGTAATAAATGTGACTAATCGGTGACAGTTTAAGAAAATAGTAAACAAGTATTTGAATGAACGATTCTATAAATTTTATAATACAAGGCTTACAAAAATGTATTACCTATTACAAAAAATAATTCAAGTATGCATTTATTAGGTTGTTGAAGTCCACCAATTATATTCATTAGTTGTCATATCAAGTTGTAAATTTTATATAGTAAAACTTATAGTATTTCTAATATTTTTCTATATGAATTTTTTTAAATAAAAAATTAAAATTCTATTCTAACCTTATCTAAATAAATATATGTGTGATTTTTATTTTTTGAAGACTTAACCACACTTTATCTCCTACTCTTAACATTTTTTGTGGTAGGGGTGCCTAGGCTGCCTAATGCCTAGGGCGCTGCAGCAATCATATATGACCCTTAACAGGAAGAACTCATTAAAATTAATTAACACGGGAAATCAAAAGTAGGCATTACACATTGGATAGGGAATGATTGATAGAAGTTTTTTAGTATTTAAAAAATCATTACAACTCAAGTAAAGTAACACTAAAATGAACAGCCATTTGTCCACCACATTTATTAAACAACCCATATACACATCCTGATTAATCTTCTTCTTCTTTTAACCCAGACGGACAATTAAAAATTATTATAAAAAAAAAAATAAAATAAAAAAAAAAAAAAACCAGCCGGACCATGTGATAACAAAGGCAACTAGAACATTATTTATTTTCCTGCAAGTAGGCAACTAGAACATGACTACCATTATCATCATGCGTGCTTGCAAACTCTAAAAACTACATGATGGGGCATCCAGAGGAAGTTTCTTCACATCTATACCCGCCACCATAACTATCATAAACGGGCCTTCCATAATAGCAGCCATCATAACATGGGGGTGGCCTACCATGACCATAATGGCATGGCCCTCCATCACGACCCTCATAGCATTCCGTACAACACGTTCCAAACCCAACCGGGCAAGCCGGCACTGCAGGTACAGGAACCGGCGGTGGAACCGGTTTAGCATGAGGCCATCGCTTAGTACCATGACCACAAAGGCATGGCCCCCCACCACGACGCCCACAGCATTTCGTACAAGAAGTCCCACATCCACACTGCCGTACAGGCACACAAACCTGTCCAAGAGTAAGCTTTGAAACCGGTTCAGGGTCTTTCTTTTGTGGTGGATTCTCCTCCTTCTCTGGTGGCTTCTCTTTCTCAGGTGGCTTGGTCGTCTTCTCAATCTCTCTAATCTCGATGCTCTTAATGGTATCACCACCCTTGCAAATTATCTTTTGCTTTACCTTTACAGGACAGCAACATACCACTTTTATTACCACATAGTTTCCCTTCTCGTCGTACACCTGGTCTTGTATTTCTCTTGTTCACAACACGTATATGTATAATAACTCAGTTTTCTTTTTTAGCCACATAACAACGTATGTATTAGATAACTATCGTTTACTTAAGAAAAGAGCTAGGGACTCACGAGGGAATTTACAGAGCACTTCCTTGATCTTCTTGCGGCAGCGATGGCATTGAAGGTCGACCTTGATCCACATAACCGTTGTTTTCTATAATAGTAGAGAAATTGTGAGCATGTTATCCATATTTAAGCAAAAATAGAAAATAGAAAAAGCCCAAGAGCAATTATGAGCCAAAAGAGAAACTTGGAGATTTTGTCGGCAGAAGAATCAGAACAAACAGTATCTAGTTCTGACATGAAAAATTAATGATTGCGCGTGTGAATGAAGTGCATGCGAATTTATTAATTTAATCTGATACCCCCTTTAGCTGCAATTGAGTGAGATCCCAGTCTAACAAGTGAAAATTTTAAATAAGATGTATGGTGGAAACAGGTAATTGAATCCATGACCTTTTATTTTGGTACAATATTATATTAACGCTTTTTTAAAAAAATTTAAAATATTAAAGAATGATAAATTTATTCATTTAATCTAACGTTACAAAGTTGACAAACCTTTTCCCCCGTCATGGCTCTATAGCCTTGAATTCAGATCTCAAATTGAGAAATCAAGTACAAGACTTGATTCTCCAAAAATAAAAGAAAAAAGTACAAGACTTCAAGTATGAGGAGGCCACAAGAGATAGTGAACACAATGAGTACGTATTTATCATGCCAAACCACACCTTAAGAAGACCATTTTTTTTTTTTTACTTAAAACAATAAAAGAAGATTTAAAACGTCATATATGTCGTACGTCATGGTAAACGTCATATGTCTACGTCTAGCCCAATGGGATGTAGACATGTGGGACTCTTCTTTTTTAAAAGAAACAAACCCATACAAGAGAGAGGGACATGTGGGGCATTTTAAATTAAATGTTATGATCTAAAGTCTAGAGCCCGGACCCATTATTGTTATTTTATTTGCAAAGTATGGTTTTACTTGAATTATGATAGGAACATAACTCTGGACATAATTTTGTGTCATAACTCATTATGATGAGTTGTAATTAGTAAGAATGTGTCTCCACATAATCCATTGATATACTCTTACCAATCACAAAATTGACGAGTTATAGTACAAAATTGCGTCAAAAGTTGTATCGCTAGCAAAATTCTTTTACCTTTATTTGTGATTGCTGACTCTACAATTATTATTTGCATGTGCCGGCCTTGATTGACCCACCTCACCTATATTATTAAGGAAACATTATTAGTTTGGTTAGTTCATAGTTAATTTGGTCGGGTGCAATTTGGCTCATGCATGTCAGCATGTGTTAAACATTATCATACGGTCTCTCAAATGGTATATGTTAGTATATTTTAGTATCAAAGTACCAAAACCTCCCGTTACCCGATTTATCACAATTATAATATGCAATTTGTAACCGTCTTAAAATTCAATGTTTAATTTAAAACTATAGGATCTAATTTCAAACAGTCCTTAAAACATACCGTTTAAAATGTAAGTCACCAATTTTTAACTTAAAAAAAAAAAAAAAAAAAAAAAAAAACGTAATTATCAAAAAACAAATTAATTGAAAATGCTATGCTCGGGTTTGACCAGTGGTGGCCTTACTTGCCTTAAATCAAAGTTGATTTTTTTTTTAATCTTATATTCAAGAAATAATTTGGGGGACTTTGATTTTCATATATAAACTTTCACATTTTAAGCTAAAATGTCTCTTCGGAAAAAATGGAAATATGAAATGTACGAGGAAATAAATGCACAAAAACATTTTATGCAAAAAGTGGTTGGACTGGGCCTAGGGCCCAATATTGCCATAAAGTTTGAAGGCCGGGCTTCAAAATCGCCCAAGAGATGGACTGGGTGGAATGCAGACCTGCCCAAATACCTAGTCAACCCAAAATGCATTTGAAAATGTACTGAAACTTATAATTTTTTTTTTTTTTTTTGATGAATTAAAACTCTCTATTAAAAAAGATGAAGAGCCAAAATTACAGCTAGCTGCCAGCTTCATCCTACACAACAGGGGCAAAAACTGGGGACAGCAGCCAAGATCAAAAGAACAAAAAACAATTAAATGACTGACCATTTTGCTAGAGAATGAGCAACCATATTGGCTAATCTAGGACATTACACCATTATTGATAAGCTGCCTCACAATATTATGTATCAATCAGATATGTTAATTATGTATCAATCAGATATGTTAACTTTTCCTATTATAGATTTTATTCTTAGCACGTGCTAATACAGCCTAGCAATCACAGTACATGCATACAGAGGCAATAGATAATTAGTATACAATGATATATCAATTAATAAGCTTCTAAGCCACTCGGCTTTAGACCCAACCTTCTCCAAGGCTCCTAACTTTGATTACATGGTGGATCTCACTATACAAGTCTATTTGGATGACTTCCAAGAGACAACCCCTCCAGTTAGTGTAAATGCATATCCATTAGTGGGCTTTATCTATCTATATCAGATATCCAATTAGCAGTACAATATTCTTCTAATATAGTGTTAGTTTGGTAAAAATTATTTTTGCCAACTTATTTTACTATTCATTTTATTTTTGCTACTATTCATGGGTCCTACTGTACTATTTCAGTTAACTTTCACATTTATCTACAGTACTTTCAACAAAAAAAATTTAGTTTTAGCAAAATAAGCAAATCCCAAATAGACTCATATTAGGATAACCACAAAATGAAAAACCAAAATCACAAATACCCTCTAAATATCTCAACAATCTAGATATTTCATCTCAATACTCCATACTAGGATTATGAATATACCTAATCAATCTACCTACAACATATGCAATATCAGGGCAAGTTCAATTTATCAAAAACATTAAACTACCAATAATTTGTGCATATTTATCTTGTGGGACACTATCACCACAATTTTTAATCAAGTGCACCTTTCAGTCAAATGGAGTAGACATAGGTAACATATCAAAGAGTTTAAAATTTTTAAGAATTTTCTCTACATAATGAGATTGTGATAGTGTAATGCAATCGTTCTCCTTAAAGATCTTGATGCCCAACATTACATTTGCCTCACCCAAATCTTTCATATCAAAGTTAGAGGCAAGAAAACATTTAGCATTAAGCACAATTTCAAGGCTAGTACCAAATATAAGCAAGTCGTCAACATATAAACGTATAATGACACCTTCATTATTATTAAACTTGCTATATATGCATTTATCCACACCGTTAATCACATATCCATGTGTAAACATAACATTATCAAATTTCTCATGCCATTGTTTAGGTGCTTATTATAAACCAGATAAAGATTTAACTAATTTACAAACTTTGTATTCTTGTCCAAGAACAACATAACCCTCCTGTTGTTCCATATATATTTCTTCTTCTAAATCACCATTTAGAAAAGCAATTTTAACATCCATTTGATGTACAACAAGTTTGTAAATAGATGCAATGACAAATAAAATTATAATAAATACAATTCTAGTATAATCGAAGAATAAGTATCAAAAAATAAATAAATAAATAAAAATTTGATAAAATACATTTGTAGGGACTCAAACCGAGCCACACATGCCAAATTCTATTTGACACACTAATTAACTATTTAGGCAGGTTAGCTTGTTGTGTCCTAAATACACTAACTATTATATTTATTTTATGTTTTAGTGAATTAAAAAAAAAAAAAAAAAATTTGTCATGGTTCAACCTCAGTTGAACTTTTGACTTAAAAAACCTTAAACCTCTCTCTTTTCTAGTTCTTTGAACAGTTTGAGTTCCAAAACTATGACAATATTCAAAGCAAAATAAATGAATAATGAACAATTAAAAAAAAAGGTTTAAGGTTTTGGGCAGAGAATCACCAATGACACCACCAATAGAGCTACCGACAACAACGCTGGTGATGACACATGAGCCGAACAACTAAACTCTCTTGTCGCCAATCTATTGAACTCATCCTCCCCAATCCTTCCACCCTCTCACACTACCAGCACAAAGTCATAGTTGTTATTATTGTTGTTGTCAAATGGTGAGATAAATGACAAGACCATGGAGTTCAGTGACACAAGAATTCAATTAAGAGATCCTCTCTCTCCTTATGGCCTGTTTGAAAGTTTAGAAAGAGAGGAGAGTAGAGGGGAGGAGAATAGAGGGGAATGGTTTCCCTTCACCTTGTTTGGATGTTTTTAAAATTAGTAAGAAGGAAGGAAGTAATTAGCCATTCTCTTTGTTTGGATGTTTTAAAAATTAGGATGGAGAGAATAGAAAATGATTAAAATAGACAAATTTACCCCTATTTAAAAATGGACTTGCAACATTGGTCTATTATTAATCTAGAAAAGATAAATTGAGAAATTTATCTAGTCAATAATTTATCTGCTCTACTCTCCTTTCAAATCTCTCCAATTTAGGGGAATTAAAAATGAGAGGTTAGAGATAGTTAAAACCCCTCCAAACCCCTCCAAAGTCCTCCCCCTCCTTCCTTAAAAAACTTCTTAATAAGGTAATTGAATTACTCTCCTTCCCTTTACTCTACTTCCCCTCCTTTTTTAAACTTCCAAACAAGCCATTAATTTCTCTCTTTTAATCAGTTGCAATTGTGTTTAGTAATTTTTTGTTCATGTGTTTGTCATATTTAAACGTTAGACTAACAAAAATTTCAATTTGACATATTTAGAAAGTTCAAAGAGTAAATTGGCTAATATATATATTAGTAAAGGTCTGTCCTTCACAACAAACGTGCAAAGAAATTGATTCACGTCTGACTAATTGTGTGACATATATTTAAAATTTATTAAGTATGGTGGCTAATATCTTTTGGCCAAAGAATGTGCACCGTCTACCACACTTTGAAATTTGTGTATGTAGCCATTCAGTGCCGGCCCAATAAATTTGGAGGCTTAAGGCTATAGCTTTAAATGGGTTTTTTTTTTTTTTTTGGTCACTTAATATAATATCATCATAAGTTTTTATTAAAAAATAAATAAGCTTACTTTTTAAAATGACTATTATTATTATTATTATTATTATTATTATTATTAGTTTTGGAAAAATGCTAAAGGTATAACAACTTTTACTAAAAAAAACATACAAATTGATGTAATAATAAATGTGATTGATAACACTTCAAGAAAATAATAGAAAAGTATTTGAATGAACAATGCTAGGGAATAATACTATAAATTTTACAATATAAGGCTTACAAAAATATATCATCAATCACAAAAATGAATTCAAATATGCATTTATTAGATTGTTGCAGTCCAACAATTATATTCAGTGTAATCACATCAATTTGCAAATGCTATGTAGTCAAATTTATAGTATTTCAAGTATTTTCCTATTTGAATTACTTCTTATGATTGGTGACACATTTACTTGTAAGAGCTATCTATTTAAATTTGTATTATCTTTACTATTGTTCAATTTTTGGGGTCTTTTTAAAAGTGGAGGAAAAAATGTGAAAGTAATATATCTTTTTTATTTAAAAAAAAAAAAAAAGTGATTCTTCTAAAATTTTTGGGTCTTCTTAGAAATCATTTTTTACCCTCACATTTGGGGCCTCCCACTACTAAGGGGGGCCCTAGGCGGCCTAAGTGGCCTAATGCCTAGAGCTAGCCCCTGCAACCATCTATGACCCTTAAGAGTCACAGTGGAGGAGGTAAAGCCTCCAAAAAGCTATTTTTACCGCTCAACGACCAAAATACATGCATTATCAATGGTTGTCAAGCTAAAAAGTTTGGCAACTTGCTACGTTAAACTATCATCTTTTAATAGTTTACTATAGCAACAAAGTTGTATAAAAAAACAAATTTTATTTAGTTTCTCTCTGTTCTTTCATTATTATATATTTTCTCTTTTTTCTTTCTTTCTTCTTACTTCTCTCTTTTTTTTTCTCTGGTTGAGCCTCTCTCTTAGTCTTCACTCTCACCTCTCTTAACACTCTTACACCTTCTCTTCAGTCTTTTATCTTCTGTCGATGATGGTGGCAGTGGTGGGTAGTTTTGTTACTAGTGGTGCTGGTGGTAGTAATGGGTCATTGGTGTGGGTTCAATGATCCGTGGGTTTGGGTTGGGATCGGGCTGTGGTTTGAGGTTTGAGGTTTTATGCTTCTTTTTTTTTCCCCATTTGTGGTGGTGGTTGCTAGCAGTGGGTTGTGGGTGGTTGGGTTATTGTTTGTGGGTTGAAGTTTTATGTTATTTTTCCCAGTGGTGGTGGTGGGTTGTTGGGTTCTTGTTTTTGAATATATATATTTTTAATCGATGGTGATGGTGGCTAGCATAGAAGAGTGAGAGATGGAAAATAAGATAATAGAAAAAGATAAGAAAGTAAGAATTAAAAAAAAAAGGAATATTCAAATAAAACAAAAAAAAAAAAATACAACCTTTGAAATTGAGTGTATTACAAAGTGAAATGTTAAAATACAACTTTTGAATTACTAAAACTTAATTTTTTAACATCTTCACTATAAATACTCTTAACATTGAAGAACTCATTAAAATTAGTTGAGACGAGAAGTCAAAAGAAGGCAGTAAAGGGTGAATGATTAATAATAGGAGCTTTTCATTATTTTAAAAATCATTACAACTCAAGTAACATTAAAATGAACAACCATTTTGTCCCCAAAGAAATTGATTAATGAAACCCATACATATATCCTTATTAATCTTTTTTTTTTCTTTTTTTTTGTAAATCCTAGAAACCAACAAAAGAAAATACAAACTCAGCTGGGCCATGTGACATAGGCAACTAGATCACATATTTTTATTTTTTTTCTTACAAGTAGGCAACTAGAACATGATGATCTTCATCAATCACCATGCATGCAAATTCCAATTACATGATGTTGCATAAAGGGGAAGGCTCAGGACTGAAGTGATCAAATTGATTTTGATTCACATTACAACTCGTTGTACACCCACGACTAAAACTTTCACAATTTGGCCTTCCATGGCAGCTGCCACAGTCACATCGGGGTGGCCTACATTGGCCACAATGGCATGGCCCCTCACTACGACCCTGAACACATTCCGTACAACAACAGGTCCCAAATCCAACCGGTCCAAGAAGAGGCTTTGAATCCAGTTTTGGGTTCTCCTTAGTTGGCTTGGACTTCTTAATCTCTCTGATCTCAATGTTCTTAATGGTATCACCACCCTTGTAAATTATCTTTTGCTTTATCTTTTCAGCAGAGCAACATACCACTTTGATTAACACCAAGTTTTCCTTCTCGTTGTATACCTGGTCTTGTATTTCTTTTGTACACAAAAATTACCGACACATAATATATAACTCAGTTTTTTTTTTGTTTTTTTTTTTTAGCCACATAAAAACACAAACTTGTACATTCATATATACACTCAATTGAACTTGCGAAAGAGAGACTCACGAGGGATTTTACAAAGCACTTTCTTGATCTTCTTGTAGCAGCGACTACATTCAAGGTCGACCTCGATCACCATCAATGTTGTCCTCTATTAAAAGTAAAGAAATTTTGTATATATGTTTATAATATTTAAGCCAAAGAACAATTATGAGCAAAAGAGAGAAACTTGGAGATTTTGCCGACAGAAGAATCAGAAAAACAGTATCATGGTTGTGACATGAAAAATGAATGGGAAGTGAAAGAATGAAATGCAAAATTTATTCATTTAATCTAACATTTGCCCTTCACGTATGAATAAATGGAAGGTAAGGAGGACATAGGGGATTGAATTAATTCAGGATCTCTTGTTTTGATACTATGTTATATTAACGATTCTTCTAAAAGCTTAAGTTATTAAGAGATGATGAATTTATTTATTTAAATTATCAATTATAAAATTGACAAACCTTTTCCTCCACCATGGCTCTATAGCTTTGAATTGAGATCTCAAACTCAACCAAAAGTACTGAAGGGGCTAGCACTGCTTGATTGAGAAATCAAGTTCAAGTATGAAGAGGCCACAAGAGTTAGTGAACACAAAGAGTACGTATTTATTATGCCAAACCACTAATAAGATGTAAAATGTCATATATTGTACGTCTAGCCCAATGGAATGTACACACGTGGAGTTTTTAATTGAATTTCATGGTCTATCATAAGGATTAAAGAACTTGTCGTTATTTTATTTTGTAATTGTTAATTCTCCGATCTATCATTGCATGTGCTGCCATGACCTACCTCACCTTCCAATTTTTCTACCTTATCCAGGAAATTAATAATAACCTATATGACACCGTTCATAGTATTGTCAACTGCAATTATTATGTTCATGCACCCTTAGGCCTTGTTTGGGAGGAGTGAATGTAATGGAATGGAAAAGAATAAAAATAATAATTTTAGAATATTCTTCCCTTCCCTTATTTGGGAGTTTTAATGGAAGGGAATGGAATGAGTAGAAGGGAATACTCATTCCTCTCTATTTCCTTAAAACCTCAAATTTTCATTCCTCCTGAAATTGTGAGAAATGAGAGGGAATAGAATTAAATTTAATGATTTTTTTACTAAAACTCCCAAAATACCCCTATATATTCAACCATTTTTTTAAAATAGGGGTCTAATAGTAATATTATCATAAAATGATTTCATTACATTCCCTCAATGTTGCTCCCAAACAAAATTACTTACATTCCATTCATTTTCATTTCTTTCCATTTCTTTATTTTAAAACATCCAATCAAGATTACTTAATTCCATTACATTCCATTCTTTTCCATTCATTTCCCTTACTTAAATACATTCCATTCCATTCCATTCCCTTATGATCATTCCATTCTATTCTCTTATAAACTTCTAAATGGAGCCTTAGAGCTTGAACATCAACTAAGATCCATATTTTTTAATACACTAAAAATTTATTTTATCAATTTTAGGATAACATTTTCAATACACTCTACGTCATATCTTCTATCTTAATATTACAATACATAAAAATATTATTAAAAACATCTCAGCTATATTAAAAAATTAACAAAACAAAACCCAACACCACCATCCATCACCCTCATAGCCCTCCACCACCACCATAGACACAATGACCACCACATTAGAACACCACATAACACCCAGAACCAAACCCACCACATCAACACCATAAAACCATGAAACCAAAAACCATCGCCAAAAATCATTCCAAACCTAGCCACAACACCCCCCCCCCCAAAAAACCAACAACTATACCGCCCAAAATCACCACTACCGCAACTCCTACCCACCACCACAGCAAGACCCAATTCAACAGACCAACCCAATCCCAACAACCAAAACCAAATCAAAAAAATCAAACCTGCTTTCTATGTGGTTATCACTATCCATGTCAAGCCACATCAGGCTCCAACCCAACCAACCCACAAAATAGACCCATGAAGCTATAGCTTGAGAGAGGGAGAGAAGAGAGAGGTTTGAGCAAGATGGCGAGCAGTAGTGGCAAGAGGTTGAAGGTTGGTTTAATGAGAGAGAGAGAGAGAGAGAGAGAAGCGGTGAATAAAATAAGATTTTTATTTTTACAATTTGGGATTTTACTGTTCTACTAGTAGAATGGTACGAACACAAATGGTAAAAATTTTTAGCATTAGAGATATCTGATATAGTTTGTTTTTTGGTGTTTGGTGTATTAAATACTAAAAATTTAGCATTTAGAACACTTGATACTAATGCTCCTCTTTGTTTTGTTTTTATTTTTTTATTTTTTTTTTTATTTTTTTATTTTTTCAAATTTTATTAGAAATTGCTCCTCTTTGTACTGAAACTTAAGGATTCCTCATTTGGATCTTTGATTTTATTTATTTTTATTTGGTCAACTTGATATAAGGAATCACATATGCATGTGTTGATATGTTCTAGGTGGAAAGTTGGAGACTTGGAGTCAAGATTCTAGAATATAAATATTTAGAGTTTGGACTGTTACCATTATTGTCGTTTGTCATAAATTATTCCTTCTATTAGTATTATGCCATAAGATGCACATCTTAATAAATAATGGACAAAGTTTAGTTACAAAGTTGGTTGTAGCTTAAAACTACAAACTCACTCAATAAAATAAATATCACAACATATTTTGAAAATCTAACCGTTGAATTGCATGTTCTTTACGCCTTTAATACACATGTTAAATTTTGTGTCAATCGAATATCATTTATTATATGATCTATAAGCTTATATTTTGTGCATAATTTTAAATTACAAAAACTTGCAATTTAAAAAATTTATTGATGACATAGCTATTAATCTTTAATTTTTTTGAAATTTTGCAAGTATGGAGAATACAAGAAGAAGATGTAATTCAATGGTGAATTTGTCAAAATTCACTTCTAATAAAAAGATATTAAGTAAGTTTGTAGCCTAAAACTATAACTAATTTTGTAGTTAAACTTTGTCCATAAATAATTATATGTAAATTAAATGAAATAGTTCAATAATACAATTAATTAAAATTTAATAATAAAAAAGTTAGTAAAACTAAAACTACAAAATTTATTTTAAGTAATTGTATGAGAAATTCATATCGTGTAAGTCTAAGTTCTTTTTTAATCAAATATTATTATATAGTTTAAAATATTCTAAAATAAATAGTAATGTACTTATAATAAGGTATGGACAAAGTTTCTCTCCAAACTAGTTTTAAATAAATAAAAAAAATGCTCTTTAAAATCCTAGTATATCTTTTTATTGGAAGTGAATTTTAAAAATCTAAACGTTAGATTACATAAACTTTATATTCTTACACACACATGTCAAATTTCTTTCAAATAGAATATCATTTACTATTCAATTAATAAATTTATTTTTTATACATAATTTTAGATTACGAAAACTTAAAATTTAAATATTTGATTGATGACATAATTTTTTATTTTTTATTTTCTTAAATTTTGCCAGTATGGAAGATATAATAAGAACATACAAGCCAATGGTTAGATTTTTAAAATTCACATTCATTAAAAAGATATCGGTGGAGTTTAAAGAGTTTCTCTCTAAACTTTTTCCACAAAGCACATGTTAAGATTATGTCATACAATTTCTAATATTTACACTAAGCCACATAGTGCAAGCACGATATGTATTATCCAACAGGTTCAGCTTTTACAAAAACGTTGGATTAATAAATATACAGGTGGCTACATATCCAACGCATTGGACACATACGAAATTAATAACCATCTAACTTAATTAACCAAGGATTATTGATCAAGGCTATAGTCGGATGAGCTACAAAGCGCCAACTACTAGTCATAAATCCTTCAATATAAAACGACACATTGTTGATAAAATACTTTCCAAACTGCGTGTCGTTTAGCTGCAAGTTTTTTTTTTTTGTTTGTTTGTTTGTGTGTGTGTGTGTTCAGCTTTAACGACTTGTTACAGACAAGGCCTTAGGCTTGGGTGTTTCTCTGTATATTTTTAATATGTAACCTTTGGCTTTACCCTCTGCCTGGCTTCATTGACTGGTTTAAACACAATTGAGCCAGGCCTTGCATTTCAATTGCATGCTTTTCTTTTCTTTTTTCCTTTCTTATTTCTCTATAATGTTATCAACACGGATCAGCATAGATGTGATCTGTTAAAACATCCTTGTTCAAATTTTACTGTTGTATTGCTACTATTTCACCACATAAGTTTCTTATTTGAACAAACTTACCTCTTTAGTAGATTCAACTATAGATTTTTTAGTGTAATCATCAATATATATTAATATGTGTGTTACTTTCTTCTTCTTCTTTTCACTAAATATTGGTGTAGTACTTGTGAGTTTCAAATTTTTTTTTTTTTAGTAACCTTTTTTGGTAAACTTTTTTTTTTTTTTTTTACAAAGGAGAAGTTTTATTTATTCAAACAGACAGTTTAGGGGAGTACATAATTTGTTACATAACACTTTCTAAGAGTGTCAATTTGAAAAACATCCATAAAATACTTTTTATACACAAAACTTGAGCAAGACTCATATACAAAAATTCTATCCATTTTGCAAGTTTCCCTTTTTAGCTAGTTCATCAGCCACTCCATTTGCCTCCTAGTATATGTGAGCAGGAAGGATGATCCACTTGCGAGTGATAAAGGACCTACAATCATTAATTAAAACATAAAGTTGTGGCGCATAAGCACCATCATGTGTTAGCCATTGCATAACCAAGGTAGAATCTATTTGTATAATATGTTTAAACCCCAAATTCCAAGCTAGATTTAAACCAAAACAAATAGCTTCTAATTTTGCCATGTTATTGGTAGTTGTTCCTAGATGGATAGAAAAACCTTTTAACAAAACCCATTATAATCACGAAACCCCCTTCACCAACTCTACCTAGATTACCAAAAGAACTCCAATTTGTGTTTAAAGTGATAAAAGACTCTAAGGAAGGTTGCCAATTGTTGTGCAAATAACACCTCAAGACTCAAATCAATAACAGTAAATAAGCGAAAATTAAATAACAAGCACACAAAGAACACAAGAATTTACGTAGTTCGGCAAACTGCCTACCTCCACAGGAATGACGAAGAAATTTCACTATAAAAAAATAGGGAGATACAATAGTGCACAAGAACACACTCAAGAAATCCAAATCCCAATATACCCTAACTCTCTCTCACACCCACAAGACAAGAAAACACTATTCTTCTTCCTATGCGGCTGCTGCTAGGGTTTTAGGAATTCTCTCTTATTTTTCTCAATCAACTTTGCCGCACCTAATCACATATATATAGATACATATGTTAAGTCAGCTAATGAGATTCCTATTACAATTGGGATCCTATCAACTTACGTTGACTTGGGCTTAGCAATTCAAGCCACACGGCCCACATCAACAAATCTCCACCTTGGCTTGAATTGATCAAGCTACACGAGCAAACTTATCTATTGGAACTGACTTTGTCAATATACTAGAGGATTCCCAAGTCTTATTCTTCTGTAGTGACCCCATCTCTTCTACATCCCTGTAAGACAATGGATCTCCACTGCTAGTGATGAGAGCAAAGTTAATCATGTCTTCAAAGCCATATCTCTGTGGTGCTTTATGAACCCGCTTCACTCTACCTTTAGCAATTGAATAAGACTCTTCTTGTTGCTGTTGTGGATCAATCTCAACATCACCCTTATCACCAGGTGAACTATTCTTGTCAAACTCCACCTCAACAGCTAATTTCTCCTGTGGACTATTATCACATGTCTCTGCTTCATTCTGTTTCAACATAAAGGCTTCATCAAATATGACATCTCCACTAGTCACCATTTTCTTTGAAATTGGATCCCAAAACTTGTAGCCTTTAACACCTTTTTCAAAACCAAGAAATACGCATTTTCTTGACTTCGAATCCAATTTAGAACGCTCTCCACTCTACGCGTGCACATAAGCTGGACAACCAAAGATTTTTAAACTCGAATAATCAACTGGTCTACCTAACCAAACCTCTTCTAAAATCTTGAAATCTATGGCTGAAGATGGAGATCTATTAATAATGAAGCTTGCTATGTTAACTGTCTCTGCCCAGAACACCTTAGGCAACCCTGCATTCAATCTCATGCATTTGGCTTTTTCTGCTAAGATTCTGTTCATTCTCTCTGCAACCCCATTCTACTATGGAGTTCATTTAACTGTGAAGTGACGAGTAATGCCTTCTAATTCACAAAATCTTATGAATTCTTTATCTCTATACTCTAGTCCATTATCTATTCTAATGTATTTTATTTTCCTGCCAGTCCGATTCTCAACCTGTGCTTTCCACTTTTTAAAATATGTCAAACACATTAGACTTATGCTTCATAAAATAAATCCATACCTTTCTAGAGTAGTCATCAATGAAACTGACGAAATACTGAGCACCGCTATGAGAAGAAACTGATACTAGACCCCAAACATCTGAATGAATGTAGTCAAGAACACCCTTACTTGTATGAGAGTCTGTCTTAAAACTGACTCTATGCTGCTTCCCGTACACACAATACTTGCAGAAGTCTAGTTTGCATGTCTTCACCCCTTTCAATAAATTTCTCTTGTGCAGCTCTAACATACCACATTCACCAATATGGCCAAGTCGCATGTGCCATAATTGTGTGTCGTTAGTGTTAGACTCCACCGGAGTTGTGATTGCAACTCTTCCTACAACTATGTTCCCAATCAATCTGTAAAGTGTGCTTATTTTCTGTCCCTTCATCACCATCAAAGCACCTTTGGTAATCTTCATGATTCCACCCTTTGATGAGTATGAATAACCCAAATCATCCAACACTCCTAAAGAAATTAAATTTTTTCTAAGATCTGGAACATGTCTGACATTACTAAGAACTCTCACAACTCCATCAAACATCTTGATCTTCACGGTACCAATTCCAATAACCGGGCATGTAGCATCATTACCCATTTGGACCATACCACCGTTGTAAGGCTTATACGTGTCAAACCAATCTTTCTTTGGAGTCATATGATATGAGCATGCTGAATCTAAAACCCAAGATTCCAGTAGAACATTGTTACTTGATGAGACTGAAAGTAAATCTGCACCAACTTTACTGTCATCTGATGTTTCTTCAGCAACACTAGCTAATTCTAGGGGCTTCTTTCCATTCTTCTTCTCCTCTAAATGTTCTTTCAACTCTTTACACTGATTCTTGTAGTGCCCTTTCTTGTGACAATAAAAGCACTCTACATCTTTCTTTGCATGTGATTTAGACTGTGATCTGTTCCTATTGGAGTTCTGTCCTTTTGACCTGCTTCTGCCTCTATTACTTAACTCATACTTTATAATAAGTCCATCAGCTTGAGAACCATTACATCTTGCTTCATCTTTATGTGTGACAAGAGAGCACTAGTCATCTCCTCGAGTACTATAGTCTCTTTCCCGTACATCAACGTAGTCATTAGATGATCAAAAGTAGGAAGCGATGCTAATAAGAGTAACGCTTTATCTTTGTCCTCATAATTCACCCCAAAACTTGGCAATTGGGTGTTCAACGTGTTAAACATGTTGAGATGCTTCAACAGATCTGAACCCTCCATATGCAAACTATACAATTGCTTCTTCACATACAACTTGTTCATCAAATTCTTTCTCATGTAAAGACCTTCTAGTTTTTCCCAAACCTCCTTTGCAGTCTTTGCTTCTAGGATGTTGTGAATGACCTCAACACCAAGGTTGAGGCAAATAGCGCTAGCTGCTTTCTCATCCATCTCTACCCATTCTACATCCTTCATTGTTTCCGGTTTCTTCTCCTTCCCAAGCAAGGCCTTGTGAACTCCTTGTTGAATTAGGAGATCCTTCATTCACCTTTGCCGAAGTGAAAAATTTCCCTTACCATAAAACTTCTCTACATCATACTTTGTGCTTGACATCTTTACTGTATTTAAAGGATTGAATCCTAAACTAGCTCTGATACCACTTGTTGTGCAGATAGCACCTCAGGACTCAAATCAATAACAGTAAATAAGCGGAAATTAAATAACAAGCACACAAAGAATACAAGAATTTACATGGTTCGGCAAACTGCCTACCTCCACGGGGACGACGGAGAAATTTCACTATAAAAAAAATAGGAAGATACAATAGTGCACAAGAACACACTCAAGAAACCCAAATCTCAATACACCCTAACTCTCTCTCACCCACAAGATAAGAAAACACCATTCTTCTTCTTATGTGGCTACTACTAGGGTTTTAGGAATTCTCTCTCATTTTTCTCAATCAACTTTGCTGCACCTAATCACATATATATAGATACATATGTTAAGTCGACTAATGAGATTCCTATTACAATTGGGATTCTATCAACTTACGTTGACTTGGGCTTGGCAATTCAAGCCACACGGCCCACATCAACACCAAAAGATGTTTTTTGTAATATAAATTTTTTGAAGTTTTAAAGGATATGTAGAGTAAAAGAATTCAATGGCTAAATGAGTGGTTTTGTGAATTAGATGTGGAACAAAGTTACAAGAAGCTATAAAAATCCTCTCATTTCTCGACAACCATAATTGCCAAACAGATAAAACAAACAAGAGTCTCAAGGGGGCTAATTTTCATAACCAGGAATGTGAAGGGTAGATTTTTTCTTAAGCCAAATTCGCAAGGGTTCTTAGAAAAATTTTAAGGGTCTAACCCCAAGAAATGAATTCCAGTATTGAATAGCCCATGGGCAGGCTCATAGTATGTGAATTGTGGACTCAACTTCATTACATCTAGGGCAAAAGGGGCTAATCCCATGTTGATGTTGAGATAGAAATTTGCGAGTAGGAAGACAGTCATGATGGGCTTTCCAAATGAAAATTTGAATTTTTTTTGGACATGAAATCTACCCAATCCATTTCCATTGATTGGCTTGATTAGATTCTGATTTTGGATAATAAGTGGATTGAAAAGCAAATTTGGCGGAACAAAAACCATTATTTTCTAACTAAACTAATTTATCCTGAGTATTTTGAAAGATTGGAACTAGAATACCTGGAATAATAGACTTGATTTGTTCCGGTATGGGCATTGATAAATTATCAAAATTCCAGTTTGGGCTTTGCCTAAGAGTGGCAACATTACTGTTTTCTTCCCCAAATTGCAAAGGGCCTTCCAATAATTTTCTTAAAGGGCCCTTGGGAAACCAAATATCATGCCACATGTTTATATTCATTCCATCTCCAAAAATCCAATACATATTTTTAAACAGATTGCAACTACCAAAATGAATAGCTCGCCAAATATGAGAAGCTGACTGGGTTATATGACTATCCTTGAGGAAGGTGTGTGGAAAATATTTGCTTTTCAAAACTTTTCCCCATAATGAATCTGGATTCATTCAAAGTCTCAAGCTTGATTTATAAGCATACAGTATTCATGGCTCTCGTGTTTTTTTTTTTTTTTTTTTAATGTTTAAACCACCCATTTCTTTAGCCTTTGTAATCATATCCCAAACTATAGTATGACACAAGCTACTAAATGAATCAATCCAGGCCTTGCTAGAATCAACCCTTTACTATGCTTGTGGTCTGTTTATGTGGCTATGTGAATGAATGAGTTTGGGCAGCCTCATTAGTAGTCAAAGTCCATTTGGTAAGAGTTCTGGGCTAGACTCCCCGTTAAAAACCTGAGTGTTGGCTCCAAAGAATCATGTGTTACCCCTTTGACAAACATGATCCAATTGGAAAATTAAAAGATCTTTGCATATGCATGGAACGAGCATTTAAGGTGTAGATAATTGAAGTTTTCAATTGATCTTTTCTTTTCTGCCTTAAGTCTTATTAATCTAGATTTTTTTATTGATGAACTTGTTCCTGTACAGACAATGTTATACTCCCTCCGTCCCACTTTGTTTGTCCTCTATTTCATTTTGAGATGTCCCAAAATCTTGTCATGTTTCTAAAAATAAAAGTCATTAATTTACTAATATTCCTATTATACCCCTATTAATTTACCAATTCAATTTTTTGATAAATTTGTTTAAAGGCAGTTTTGGAAACTCATACATTTTTAAAAGGTAGACAAGATAATAAATGATGTTCCCTTAAAAAGTTTGATTTTTCAAACAGGACAAACAAAGTGGGACAGAGGGAGTATGTGCCATAGGTATACACCCGCAGTGTGGTTGATCCACTATTAGTTTCTTATATGTGTTATGTCGACCATCTCTTACTCGTTTTTTCTTTTAATCTTCTTGAATTACAATGGTAACATTTCTAGACAAAATGGTTATAATCTGGATTGCTTCTAAATTGTTAGATATATATTAGCCCAATAGTATAAGCCCAAACCCAATCTAACTTTGTGTATAAGTCAAATCTCCTACTTATACTAGAACTTTACTAAATATAGTTACTATATTGTTAGTATAGGGTTTAGTCTACTGTACATATTCAGGTTAGGTTCATTATAATACAGGATTTGTACTACACTATTATATAATAAAGATGTAGCTCTTTTAGGATTTCTTCATTTGACCTAAGTTTCCGCATCTATTCTAGCATATTCAACATGGTACCATAGCTAATATTCAAACCATTTGATTCCTAAGATCGACTCAAGAGGATGGATTACAACCAAGACTCTTACAAATTGAACAAAATCCTAAAAGCAAGCACTCAAAAATCTGTCAAATTTTCCAGATCGATTGGTATGATTGGTAGGCCTAGATGAGCCTCCCCATCTTAAAGTCCATGGGATGGGATGGTAGCTAGAGAGGAGAGTCAATTCACAATATGAAGAGTCATATATCAAACTTTCATTTTCATTTTTCCTTATTGGACAATCCCACTCCCACCATTCTCTACCTTCCGGGGACCATAATTGAGATAGTATGTTGTCTTGTGGAATTTATCAATCTGTCATGGCTTTTGCTTTCACGATTTCAGAATCAGCTTTTGATCTTTTGGTAAAGTTCTGCGAGATTCGTGCGTTCGTCCTCTTTCCTTTTTGTAATTATATACAGACAATATATAGTATCTACATTCTACATTTCTCTATGCCAAATTCCACTTGTTCTTTTTTTTTTTTAATGAAATTTCCCCTTATTCTTCTTCTATTTTTTTTTTAATTCCCCTTACTCTTCATTTAAAACATCTTTTTTTTGTTATTTTATTTGTCATCTTCCTATTAAAAAAATGTAATTTGTTCTCTTAAGCAAAATATGTACTTCCTTATTTTCTGTATATATTTCAGGACAGATTAATAGTAAACTAAAAATACCACAAATATATACAAAACAACAAAATAATATGTGAAAGTAAACTATACACAATTATAACTGTTAAATAAATATAACTTGTAACCCAAAAATACTTAACAAGAAACAACCATCAACTCCAAAACAGTATACCATATACATGCTAGTCATGCCAACTAAAAGTGAAAGGGTATCAGTAAAGAAGAGTGAGAGTGTGAGATGAAGAAGTGAATGAGGTTTTAAATTTTTAAATTTTTGATTTTGTATTTAGCCAAAACCAAAGTCGTTTTTAACATGAACTTGGAACGCACTAATGTTGAACTAGCCACTTATTTCGCATAATATTAAATTATTAATATGTATTTAATATAATATATATGTTGGTGTGGTGCGATTACTCCATTTTGTGGGCAATTTATTGATTAGTTTGGATGTAGTCATGCGGTTTGGTTAACACCCTAGCATGAGAATGATCAAAGGGAAGATAGGAGGATCTTTTTTTTCTTTATGGGTTATGTTAATAGATGTTCTTAGAGCAACTGTTAATAAATTATAATAGGAAAGTTTTGACATTACTTTCATAAAAAAAAATATAAAAAACTACCAACAACATTTATTATTTTATCATTCTCTCAATAAAATGCTTCTAAAAATAACTTCTAAATCAATATCCTTAAAGCATCGGTTATCGTTTGCCGTTCTTTATTATCATAGAAAAAATATATAATATAATTAAAGGCCAATTTCTTTGACTTTATGGGATTCTTGGAGATGGTCCATCAGCCTGTTTACGTAAAGACATGAAACCAATCACCTTTTTTTTCCGTCCTCACTTTTTTTCGCATACCATTTTCATTTCATTGGAGACTAGGTAGATGACGATAACGCTTATCTTCACACGTGTCATCCAGTCAATGGTCCTTACTGGATGGGGTCCCACTCCGATTCCACCTTTTCCTTTTCAAGATACCGAGTGATTAGCCTTCCCAGGCCGACCATACGTTGGGTTTTCGTGTGTGCAGCCCAACCGTGGGCTTGGAATCCAAAACCGTGGGCTCCATCCCTTTTAATAATTGTTTTTCAAATAACAACCGCTGAAAAAGGCTTTTTTTTTTTTTTTCCCACCCACACCTTTAATAACGGTTATATTCCATACATACATAAAAATAAAAATAAAAATGGTATTAATCTTCAGCCACGAACAATTTTTTGTCTACATATGAAAAAGCATCTGGTTACAATTTACACTATGCTTTAAAACATTAGTCATAATCATAAGTTCAATACCCGCTCGTAACATTTTCACAATAAATTTTAAGTAATAGGTTATTATTGGTTGTTATGAGTGAGTAAAAAAGTAATTTATATTATGAATTCAAATTATAATCTGTAATAATTTACCATCTATAATTTATTATAAAACTGTTTTAAAAATATTGTGAACATAGCACTTCTAAATAAAGAATTCAATTCGAATGAAAAATAAAATATTACAAATGTTGATGTTAAATTTTCAGGTGACCATTATTTTGTATTGGTACATATTGCAATATTGGTAATATCTCTCTCTTTATTATTATTTTTTATTTTTTAATATCATTGGCAGCAAGAAAAATGATTGTTTAAGATAAACTTTTATGTAAACATTTAAGAAGTACACGTAATCATTTAGACAGAACAATTTGATTTCGACCAAAACAGGATTAGATCACCTTGTCTCAATAAGACTAATCATGTAAAAGCTAACCTTATCAAAATCATGTAAAAAATAAGGTAAAAGCTAACCTTATCAAAATCTTTTTGGACTTTCTGTCAGCCCTTTTTTGGGTGACTCCCTGAATCACCTCGTAATGTATGCGGCGAAGCTATGATTCAACAACCACGCAATTCATTTAGTTAATATAATATGCTTTTAGTTTGATCATGAGGTATAGGATCAACTACAGCTACTATTAGTATGTAGCACAATTTTTGCTACAATTTGGACTTTATGGTAGGTGATGACTGATGATGATGACATCCAAAATGTTAGGATTTCATAAGATGAGAGAAGAAAAAAAGGGACATCCAATGTTAGGATCTCCCACCCATTACGTGGCATTGGATGACAAAATTTTCTTGTTAATCGACTTGAGGATCCCCATAATCAGCCGCATATATTATTTAGACAAGTCACATTACTTACTAAATATGTTATATGACTAAAAGTATACATTGATAGTTTTATCAATTGTTATGTTGTGGTTTCTAAATAAATAAATGCCTTTAAAAGAATATTCCTCCAAACCAACTTAAAGTTAAACTATTTCTGTGATGGGATAATATCAGAAAGAGGATATATTATATAATAAGTGTTTCATAAAAAAAATAATAATAAGTGAATGCAAATCCTGTGTACCATTTTTTGTGTTTCACTAATCACAACTTCTTATGAGTTTCTTTAATTTTCCTTATAAAACGACAAAAGTTTAAAATGTAAAAAAATAAATAAATAAATAACCACATGATATACCATAATTAGTGGAACATAAAATGGAAAAAAAATGTGATACAAAAGATTCATATTCAGAATAAGTCTTGTCGGAGGAGGGAGCCTGAGGAGAAAGAATCATCAAGTGAGATACATTCGAGGTGCAACTAGGCTGAACTATTCACTAGGTCTGCCCAATCCAGTTAGGATGGTCAAGTCAGGGAAACCAAGAAGGACCACTCGTCCAAGGAACAAATACTTCTCGGGAGATTGGAGATCAACCACCAAGGCCTTAAGCTTGGAGGCCGACGAGGATTATAGTAACGTGAAAGTAAAAGCAAGAGGAAGTTTCTAGATAAAGCATCCACCACCTCCACATTTAATGCACTTTACCAACTCAGCCTGCCACATTAATGGCAGAATAGTCCCTGAACAATGCCCCCACAACCTGTAGCCTACTTTATCGCCACCAGCAAGGTAGTAAGGGGACAAGTATCTAAAGTAGGATCTATGGCCATCCAAGTAGAAGGTTGGGATGCAAGCCAAACAACTATATAAAGAAAGGAAAGTCCTCCTTGAAGGGTGATTAGAAAAAGTGAAGAGAAAAGAAATAGAGAGATAGAGAGAGAAAGTAACTATTGTAAAACTGAGAAGTGTATTCCTAAAGAACTATGCTCCTCGGCCAGTCCGAGAAAGAACTTAAATAAGAATTTCTCTTTCCTTACTATAATTCTTTACTAAAACTATCATTCTTGCCAATTTTCTTTCTCTAATTACCAAATCATGGCTACAAGATTTTAAAGGGTTGACCTCGACCATCCACCTCTACAAATTAGTTGTATTAGGCTTCCATCCTAGCTTAATCTCATCCAAGTTGGGCCGAGCTGCTAGATTTGTCCACTACAAGTCTAGCAGCATAAAATTTGTCATGCATTTTTCTTACATAATTATTTATATATTGTGATTGATACATAATAAAAGTGAAGATAATAATAAATCAATATAAAAGGAATAAAAGTCCTATTCCATATTTAGTATTCACTTTTTACTTTACAAACTGGAGAATTTCATGTGTGTTATATTTTTTTTGTTTTAAACTTTGGTTATTTTATAAAAAAAGAAAAAAATGATATGCAACGAGTTGTTTATGGAGCATAGAGTGAAACCCACTGTACTAAGTATTAATTCCGATCCTATAAACTTTGATTTTTTTTTTTTTTTATTAAAAAAATGAGAATATTAATTGGGTATTAGAGGATGAGCCACAAAGTTTGACAGTAGAGGAATTGGAGATACTCCAACATGAATTAGCAGCTTGAATGAATAAAAAAAAACCAAAATGATAATCGTTTGTTTGTTATGTTAATTGCAAAATTTACTTGTGCTAGTACATGTACTTTTCTTTTTATTTCATTTGTGGCCTTATACAAGAAGTCAATGTGTGTAGATAATTGTTCCAAAAAAAAAATTGTATAAGATAATAACTTAAACTTTCAAGAGTTGGTTGAAGATGATGACAATGATGATGGAGATACTGGTAACTAATATGAATTTATGAATGAGGAGTGTATTGAAAATAAAAGATCTTATAATGAGGTTCATGCATTGGAGTTTTTAAATGAAGATAGAACTTCAAATTTTTTTTTACCTCATATCATAATCAATGAGATTGGACCAACTACTGAGATGTGCAATGTGCATAGAATATGATTCGGAGTTTCAGATTTTTTTTTTCAAAAAAATTGAAGACATGTAATATGGTTTTATTTAATAAATAATTGGATGTGATTCTATGACATCATTTTATTTTATGTTTCTAGTGTTGTTATTAGTGAAATCTTGATATTGGATTATTTAGGTGGCAAGTTAATTTTAATTAATAATTTAGACATGCTTTTTTTTTTGTTCAAATTACATATTTATGTTTTTGATTTCTCAAACTTATTTAAATACCTATATATTTTTTATTTAACAATGGGGTTCAACCAGCAAGGGATGAACTAATGACTTAGTAACTTGACTTGTAGATCAAGTTAATGCCTAACTAGGTTTTAATAATTATGGAGTGAAACAATCAAAATGGGACAAAATGATTTGTATTTATATAAAAGTAATATTTAAAAAAAAAAAATCATTTTAACGAATCATAGAAAAAGTTGCCTTTAGCATATATATATTGTAAGGACACGATTTAGTACCGAACCAAAACAGTATCGGGTTCGTACGTAAAGGGTCCAGACAATATGATTTTTAGAGCGTGGGTGTAAAGAACTAGGCTAACTGTAATCTATCCTCCAAAGACTCAATTTCATGAACGTTCAAGATTTTTCAGTTGATACTCTGGATATTCCTCCTTAGTGACTAGTACCAGTCCTTCTTTCTCTTCTCCCTTTTCTCTCTCTGCTTTCCGTTTCTTCTTTTTTCTTTTTTTCTTTCTGTCTCGATCCCCCCCTTTTTTTTATGTTCTTCTTTTAGTTTATATATCTCCCTTTGCGCTCCATCCTCGCCGCACACGTGTAGGTTGGGTTCGGAGGATTTCTTTCTGTCCCATCTGGCACCTCCTGGAACTTCCTATGGGCAGCTGTAAGGCTGCTTCCCCACTGTTCAGGTATCACCTCCACATTAATGCGGCCAGAGAGTTGGTTGAGAGGTCATTAATGCGAAGGTCGCTGTAGCTTCAGATATTTGTTTGCCTTATCTCTTTCATCTTCAGTCGGCTACTCTACCCTTTGAGATGACTGAATTCTGAGATCTGATCGCAACGAGACCACGTCCTCGATCGTCCTCGGACGCGTTCTGCCGAGGACCATGGTGTCCTCGGACGGGTATATGGCCTCCGATGGGCCACTGGCCCAACAATCCTGAACCCATTCTGAATCCTATGGGCCTATTAATCGAACGATCCCCACAATAGCCCCTCAAAATCCTACTTTTCGACTCTTCAGGAGAAAAGGTGGATTTTGACGTCATAAGCCTGCACCTGTGCGCGTTTTGGGGCATGCCCCTGACGCTTCAGCACCCCGGTTTTGGTAGCATTAAATTCTGACAACTCCCTTGTCTCCCACGTTCGACGGTGAGATCCAAATCAAACGGTAGGGGGCTTCTCTTGTTTTGTGAGCGGGAATTTTACCGCTCACAACCTTCACATGACTATAAAGGCGCTCCCAAATTGAACCTGCACCTTGTCCTTAATGGTTACGTGGTTCCAGAGTTTATACATTGAATCTGCCTTCTTCCAGTCTTCACTGTTCTCCTGGCGACTACAAATAATCATACGTTGTCCGAGGTCCTTCCTTTGAACCTGTAAGTCCTCTTGAAGCTTTTGCCATTGTTTTTCTACACCAAAAAGTTTTTTCTCTACTAAGTCTCTTTAGAAAAATGGGGAAACAGAGGAATCCCTTTCGACGTCTCGTTGACTCCGAGGAGGGTATTAGAAACTTCCGCTCTAAGTACAATATCCCACCTATGGTAGGGATGAGGTATGCAGCCCAAGGGGAGTGGGTTGACGCCAGGCAAACTGGGGAGGTGGTTATCCCCATGATTACCTTTATTGAAGGCGGGATGACCATCCCCATGGGCAGTATCACTAGGGGTTATCTTAATTTCTTTAGGCTATCCCCCACCCAATGCGCTCCCAATATGTTTAGGGTTCTGGGGAGTATAGACGCTTTGAATCAGAGAATGGATCTAAACCTATCACATCACAACGTGAATTGGGTATACAGCCTTCACCGCCTAGCTGACCAGGATTATTATCTCAAGTCGAGATATCCTGCAGTAAGGCTAATTCAGTGCCTCCCTACTTCAAATAAGTACTTAAAGGAGGATTTCCTTATTTTTTTTAGGGAATGGCATGATGGTCTACCTTGCCCGACAGTAGAAGGAACACCAGGTGGGTGCAAAGTTACAGACCTATGCCACTTAGCTTGTGAACACATTTTACTTACCTTTATTATTTTCGGGTCTTACAAATTTAACTTTAAAATTAACGGTTTTGCAGATAGACGCTACACGAAGCCCAATCTCAGATTAGTCAATAAAGCGAGCCTAGACAGATTATTGAAAGCCGAAATATACGTAAACGAGGCTGATGGTCAGCTACGGGCAGCACATTTAATTCTTGGCTATACCCCCCTTTCTTTTGGCTTTCAGGCGCCGAAGTACGTAATTAGGGCACGCGATCCTCGGCTTCGCCGTATCAGTGTTGCCTACGAAGGGTTCGTTGTTCCAGAGGGTATCCCACTTCCCAAACACACACCTCTCACAGAGCCTCTTCTTGTGGCCAGCGTCTCGACAGGGCCTTCTTTACCCTCATCTTCCTTCAAGAAAAAGGGAACCAATAGGAAAAGGAAAAGGGGAAAAAACAAGGAAATTGTTATAACAGTGTCTGAATCCACGGACGACTTAGAGATTCTCGATCAACCCACAAGCCCCGAGGAAAGTTCTGACGAGATGGGGGTACACAGGAAACCCCAGAAAAGTTTAATGGAGCTGATGGAAGGTCAACAGGGAAAAGCTGCACCTGCCCAAACAGTACCATCCCTGGTTTCATCTCTTCCAGCCAGGTCTCCTCCTACAGTTCCTCGCCACCCTCCTCAATCTTCTCCGCAACCAACGCCGACCAATACTGCCGAGCAAGAAAAGCGCAGAGAACAGAAGGGTAAGGAGGTGATAGATGCGAGTAAATCTCACCCCACTCGAGAGGAGAATGTCCAACGAGCTGCAAAGCAGCAGAAAACTAGGCACGCCGCTACGCGGGGTCAAGAGAAATCCGATTCCCCACGTCCCGATTCACAGGCGTGGCTGCCAGCTCCTATGCTCAGTGGGGAGCCTCTGCAAGACAATGCCTCTATAAGGGACTTCAACGGCGGCATTGGGTGTCATGTAACCTCGGCCATAGAGGAGGCCTTATTGCTCCCAAAGGATATGGCTGAGATAAAGAATGTGAGGAAGAATCAACTCATCCTTGACAATAAACGATATTTGGGTATGGTGAGACACTGCTTTTTACACTGTTTCATTGTGCGACTGTTGCTTACTAATGCGCATTTTTCATTAACTAGGACGCTAATTCACACCCCGTTTCTTACAGATCATCCAAAATACTTTCAAGCTCGACGGGATGCTCAATGCTTGCTCCAACCAGCTAGATGGTGAAAGGAAAAGAAGGGCAACGGCTGTACAAACCTTGTCCAAATCTGAACAGGATTTAATCGCCGCAAGGAAAAAACTACAGGTCGAAGAAGAAGCTCGCAAGAATGCTGAATTGACATCAGAAGGTTACCAGAAGCAGACCAAGGAACAAGCCAAGCTTCTGCGCGAAGCGAATGCAGAGCTGAAGAAGACTCAGGAGCAAGTTCTTGTTCTTAAGAAGCATCTGGAAGAGACTCAGAAGCTAAGGGAGAAAGCTGAAAAGCTCAAAGAACAAGCCGAGAAAGCGAAAATCAAGTCCGAACAGGCAATGAATGAAGCCGAGCAGAGGGGCTATGAACTTGGGATAGCTGAAATTGAGAAAGCCCTAAGAGCCGAAGTTTCGGAGGTGTGCCGCATCTTCTGCGCGAGAACCTGGAGTGAGGCTCTGGACCGTGCTGGGGTTGAAGCCTCATCGGAACTACGTAAGCCAAAGAACATATATTACCCCGAAGCGATACGCTCTTCAGCGCCTCAATCGTACCAGGCTGATACCCCTTCCCCAGCTATTAACCCTAACGAGGAGGCTCTGCCTCGCAATTCCCCTCCAAGAGCTTCCCCCAACAAACCCACCACTGCTTCAAAGGCAGAGACGGTCTCACAAGGTTTTCAACAAGAATTGGACTCTACAGTTCAATCAACTGGGGACATTACCAATTAAAAGTAAAAAAGTAGAAACTGTTTTGTAACTTTGACTAGACATTTAATAGAGTACTTTCTCGTTTAGCTTCTTATCATTCTGATGACTCTAAGTTATCTTCACCCGTACTTACTTTGTCGTCGTAATTTTGTATGGGTCCATCTCAATCACCTTTTTCATTACACGCCAACCTTGCATTCGGGGCTTTCTCTTTCTGACTCTTTAATGAATGTTCATAGGGCATTTTTTTCACCAAGTTTATGATTTAGAAAGCTCATCACCGCTCTATTTACCATTTAATAATTCGATACACCACTTAGCAGGTCAATTTCTACCGAGTTTACGGTCTGAGGACTTGACATGACCTAGTTTCTGTTCAACAGTTCAGTATGAATGATAGGATGTTAATTTCCACTAGGTTTGCGATCTGAGGACCTGGCATAACTTAGTTTCTGTTTAATAATTCAGTATGAATGATAGGATGTTAATTTCCACTAAGTTTGCGATCAGAGGACCTGGCATAACTTAGTTTCTGTTTAACAATTCAGTATGAATGATAGGATGTTAATTTCCACTAAGTTTGCGATCAGAGGACCTGGCATAACTCAGTTTCTGTTTAACAATTCAGTATGATGATAGGATGTTAATTTCCACTAAGTTTGCGATCCGAGGACCTGGCATAACTCAGTTTCTGTTTAACAATTCAGTATGATGATAGGATGTTAATTTCCACTAAGTTTGCGATCCGAGGACCTGGCATAACTCAGTTTCTGTTTAACAATTCAGTATGATAGGATGTTAATTTCCACTAAGTTTGCGATCCGAGGACCTGGCATAACTCAGTTTCTGTTTAACAATTCAGTATGATAGGATGTTAATTTCCACTAAGTTTGCGATCCGAGGACCTGGCATAACTCAGTTTCTGTTTAACAATTCAGTATGATATGACAGGATGCGAAATTTACAGGATGCATATTCGACGTAAGTTTAAAAGAGAAAATCTGAATTGAAACTTCTTTACTAGTAATAATACCTTCTGAGATTATTTACATTCCAAGGATGGAGTACAGGTTTTTCATCTAGGTCTTCTAGATAGTAAGCCCCTATTCCTGCTACAGAAGTAATCCGGTATGGTCCCTCCCAATTGGGTCCCAGTTTTCCCCAATTTGGATTCTTAGTGGCCCCCAGGACTTTTCTCAGCACCAGATCTCCTATGGCTAACGGCCTCATCCTCACATTGCTATCGTAGCACTGCTTGAGTTTGTGCTGGTAGTAAGCTAGCCGTACCATCGCGCTCTCCCTTCGTTCTTCAATCAGGTCTAGACTTTTTTCCAACATTGCGTCATTGTTGCTAGAAGAGAATGCACTGGTCTTTAAGGTTGGGAATCCAGTTTCCAGGGGAATAACGGCCTCGGCCCCATAGGTCATGGAAAAGGGAGTTTCTCCCGTCGAACGTCGGGTGTTGTTCGATACGTCCAAAGCACATGTGGTAGTTCTTCCACCCATTTTCCTTTCGCGTCGTCTAGTCTCTTCTTAAGCCCATTGACAATGACCTTGTTAACAGCTTCAGCCTGCCCATTGCCTTGCGGATAAGCTGGAGTGGAATATCTGTTTCTTATTCCCAGTTCTGAACAGTATTTCCTAAAGGCATTGCTATCGAACTGGAGCCCATTGTCCGAAACAAGAGCTCGTGGGATTCCAAATCGCGTAACAATGTTCTTCCAGACAAACTTCTTCACATCTACGTCCCGGATGTTCGCCAAGGGTTCAGCTTCAACCCATTTAGTAAAGTAGTCTGTGCCGACCAGCAGGTACTTCTTGTTTCCTATAGCTTTAGGAAAAGGGCCGACAATGTCCAGCCCCCATTGTGCAAAGGGCCAAGGGCTCGAAAGAGGGTTAAGAACTCCTCCGGGTTGGTGGATATTCGGAGCATATCTTTGACACTAATCGCATTTCTTAACGTACTCCTGCGCTTCTTTCTGCATATTCGGCCACCAATAACCTTGCGTTAGTGCTCGGCATGACAGGGACCTTCCTCCGGTATGGCTTCCACAAATGCCCTCATGCAACTCTTCCAGGATTGATTCTGCGGTCTCAGGAGGCACGCAGAGCAAGTATGGCCCAGAGAAGGACCGTCTATATAGCTTTTTATCCTCGGATAACCAGTACCGAGGTGCTCTCCTTCGTATTTTCTCAGCTTCCACCTTATCCTCGGGCAACACGTCATTGTCGAGAAATTTTAATATAGGGTCAATCCAGCATGGCGTCAGACTAGCTTGACGAATTTGGCAAACTTCCTTTTCTGGGGAAGCGGGAGTATGCAAGTCTTCGACAATAATTACCCGAGGGAAACTTCGTACTGAGGAGGTGGCAAGGGTCGCTAAGGAGTCTGCGTGGGTATTTTCACCTCGTGGAATATGTAATACGTCAAAAGATTCGAACTTTGTTCGTATATGCCTAACCCGGTTCAGATACCCTTGCATCCTTGGGTCTCTGGCCTCCAACTCTCCAGTCACCTGGCCAACGACCAGCTTCGAGTCCGAGAACAGTTTCACCGCCTTTCCGCCCATTTTATGGACCATGCTCATTCCCATTATCAGAGCTTCGTACTCTGATTCATTGTTAGTAGCTGAGAACCCTAGTCTTAGCGACTTCTCGATGATGACCTCTTCGGGAGATATCAGAACCAATCCCAATCCAGCTCCCCGTTGGTTTGCGGCCCCATCCACGTATACCTTCCATACCGGCCCTCCTGGAGCGGATATTACGCCAACCGACTTTTCATCCATGTGATCTTGATTCCTACTAACTTCCTCAGGGCACTCAGCGAATTCAGCTACTAGATCGGCAAGAACTTGACCCTTCACAGAGGTGCAGGGCATGTATTTGATGTCAAAAGCACCCAGAATCGTTCCCCACTTGGCAATTCTGCCGGTATAGTTAGCACTTCTAAGTATGGATTTGAGAGGCAATTGGGTCAAGACAACTACAGTGTGAGCTTGAAAATAGTGCGGAAGTTTACGTGTTGCATGAACGACTGCCAGTATGGCCTTCTCTAACGACAGATATCTCACCTCGGCTTCATGGAGGGATTTACTCACATAATAAACCGGCCTCTGGACGCCACTGTCTTCTCGCATCAAGACGAAACTGACTGCGTGAGGAGCTACCGCCAGATAGGCATACAACACCTCATCCACTTCAGGGCTAGACATGATAGGCGGTTTGGATAAATAGTCTTTCAACTGCTGGAACGCCTCAGCGCACTCCTCGGTCCATTCGAATCCCTGTCACTTATGTAACAGACGGAAAAAAGGACGACACCTTTCAGCCGACCTGGAGATGAACCGATTCAACGCAGCAGTCATCCCCGTCAACCTCTGGACTTCCTTTGGATTTCGAGGCGCTTGCAAATCGTTAATGGCCCTAATCTGATCTGGATTCACCTCAATTCCCCTATGGGTCACCATGTACCCCAAGAATTTCCCGGAACCTACACCAAAGGAACACTTCGAAGCATTCAGGCGCAACTTATGCTCTCTTAATATCCCGAAGATGCTAGTGAGGTCTTCCACATGTTCAGTCACTACCTTGCTTTTCACCACCATGTCATCAATATAAACTTCAATACTTCTGCCCAGCTGTGGCTCAAACATTTTCGTCATCATGCGTTGGTAGGTAGACCCAGCGTTTTTGAGACCGAAGGGCATCACCTTGTAATGGTAGTTCCCAATCGGGGTCACGAAAGCGGTTTTTTCCTGATCATCAATGGCCAGTGGTATTTGGTGATATCCTTGAAAGGCATCCAAGAAACTCATCCTAGGGTGGCCCACGGTTGCATCCACCAACTGGTCAATCTTGGGCATAGGAAATGGGTCTTTAGGGCAAGCCTTATTAAGATCGGTGAAATCAACGCACACTCGCCACTTCCCTGTTTTCTTCTTTACTACCACCGTATTGGCCAGCCATTGGGGATAAAAGACTTCTTTAATAGCCCCAGCCTGTTTCAGCTTGGCGACTTCACTTCTAACTGCCTCGGCATGCTCTTTCGATGGTCACCGAGGGATTTGCCTCCTAGGGGGAATGGCAGGGTTCACGTTGAGCCGGTGGCAAATGAAACTTGGGTCTACTCCTGGGGCTTCATACGGGTCCCATGCAAAGACGTCCACATTGGCTCGGAGGAACTTCAGCAAACTCGCTTTCTCTTGCAGAGGCAGCCTAGCCCCAACCCGGAAGAATTTTTCAGGATCATCAGCGACAATCACCTTTTCCAGATCTTCACACTCCGCCCCATTGGTTAGTACGTCTAAACCCAACGCTGGGGGCTTTAATTGCTATGACTCATTATCGGCTGTAGCCGAGGTTTCCGCCTCTGGCCGATGCTGAATGGCCGCTACTTGGCATTGCCGAGCAGCCGCTTGGTTCCCTACTATCTCCAGCACTTGGTCTTCGGATGGGTACTTCACCTTCTGATGTAGGGTGGACGAAACCGCTTTGAGTGCGTGAAGCCAAGGTCTGCCCAAGATAGCCGTATACGGAGAATAAACATCTACGACAATGAAATCCACCTCCACCACCTCCGTGCCTGACTGTACGGGCAACCTGATTAGCCCCATAGGAATGACCAATCTTCCCTCAAAACTGACTAGAGGGGAATTATAGGTCGTCAAGTCCCCCGGTTTCAAACCTAGCCCCTTGTACAAATCCGGATACATCACATCCGCTGCGCTCCCCTGATCAACCATCACTCTTCGGACATCGTACCCACCAATCGTCAGCGTGACCACCAAGGCATCCTCATGGGGTTGTATAGTTCCAATCAAATCTTCATCTGAAAAACCCAAAATCAAAGGGACACGCCTCTTGGCCCTCTTCGATGCTTGAGAACGATCCTCGGCGGGGAATCGGGACACCGACGACACTCTTGTGGGGCAAGAGCCAGTCCTTCCCGGGGCCGCAAAGATGACATTGATCGTTCCCCGGGGTAGCCTTGATGAGGCATCCCCCCGCACCTCAGAACCTGCCTGGCTCGCCCTTCCGCTGGAATGATGCAAGAGTTGCTTTAATTTCCCTTCTCGGACCAACTGCTCCAAATGGTCCCATAAATTCCTACAATTGTCTGTCGTGTGACCATGGTCTTGATGGTAATGGCAATACAAACTCGGGTTGCGCTTTGTAGGCTCTCCCGCCATCCTGTTCGGCCATTTGAAGAATGGCTCATCCTTTATCTTCTCCAAGACCTGTTGAACAGGCTCCCGAAACACTGCATTAACGGCCTGGGCATCCGCCAAGGCTGACTGCCCAGCGAAGTCCCTCCTTGGTCGATTATTATTATAACGATCCGACCTTAAATCCCTTCTCTCCTGAGGGATCACTTTGGCCTTTCCTTTCCCCTGATGCTGATCCTCCTCTATTCTCTTGTACTTCTCTATTCTGTCCATCAGCTGGCGCACACTGGTGACAGGTTTGCCCGTCAAAGATTTCCTCAAGTCGTAGTCAGCTGGGAGACCGGCTTTGAAAGTGGTTATAGCCACAGCGTCATTCTTCCCCCTATCTCGTTAAACATTTCCCAGTACCTATCCGAGTAGCTCTTGAGAGTCTCACCCTCTCGCATAGACAAAGTCAACAAGGAGCCCAGAGGCAAAGGAGTTCTGCTGCATGTAATAAAGCGAGCGCCAAAAGCCTGGGTCGGTGCTTTGAAGGATCCCACAGAATTGGCCCTTAAGCCATTGAACCACCTCATCGCCGTTGGACCCAAACTCGATGGAAAAATCTTGCACATCAGAGCATCATCCCTGGAATGAATAGCCATCTTCTGGCTGTAATAACTTACATGTTCCACCGAATCCAAGTGGCCATCGTACAGAGAGAACGTAGGTTGATTAAACCGCCGAGGATGGGTAGCATCATCTATGCTTCTTGTAAATGGTGATTTGGAAATCTGACTCAATGCTTTGTTCATCGCATCGTTTCCCAAGCCCCTGCTAGTGGGACTTTTACGCCTACGCCTATGACGACGCTCCTCTTCGTAGGAGAAAGTTTCGCTTTGCGGAGTCCTCGACCTCCGCCTGTAACTAGTTTCATCCGACTCCCCAGATGATAGTTCGAAGCGAGGTGGTGAACGTTCTCGTCGTGCATGGCGTAACTCTCTCTTCAAGTCCGCAATCTCACGTTGCAGATCCCCATCATGCTTCACGTGGGAAACGTGACTCTTTCCGCGTGTACGGGTTCTCGTGGTGTGAGTAGTATATATGCTCCCCTCCTGGACTTCCCTCTGTTCGGGACTTCTTCGAGAACCACCATGCTGAGAGCCCCTTGATTCCGCCTGATGCGGGCTGATATCACCCTGATGCAGCCCCGCTGCGGGGTGAGGCAGTTCCACTCCTTCCATCGAAAACGTTGTATTAGAGGTTACACAAGCTAACACAAGTTCTCCCCACAGACGGCGCCAATTGTAAGGACACGATTTAGTACCGAACCAAAACAGTATCGGGTTCGTACGTAAAGGGCCCAGACAATATGATTTTTAGAGTGTGGGTGTAAAGAACTAGGCTAACTGTAATCTATCCTCCAAAGACTCAATTTCATGAACGTTCAAGGTTTTTCAGTTGATACTCTGGATATTCCTCCTTAGTGACTAGTACCAGTCCTTCTTTCTCTTCTCCATTTTCTCTCTCTACTTTCCGTCTCTTTTTTTTTTTCTTTTTTTCTTTCTGTCTCGATCCCCCCTTTTTTTTATGTTCTTCTTTTAGTTTATATATCTCCCTTTGCGCTCCATCCTCGCCGCACACGTGTAGGTTGGGTTCGGAGGATTTCTTTCTGTCCCATCTGGCACCTCCTGGAACTT